>NW_024715660.1:0-19073 GCF_018991925.1 Homarus americanus | reverse complement strand
TCGGCCTTACTCGTTCAATTTACATGTACTAGTATTACCGTGTCATATTTTTCTTTTTTTTTTTTTATAACATGCTCCCATGTTCCATATTGTTCTGTGTGATGTATTGGTACTGTATATATTCTAGTCACTTACCTGTGCTGTTAAGGTTTTAACTGTGTTATTTGTTCAAGCCATTTTATTTCTTTGTATTTGTTAACTAGCATTCTTTGTTCTCTAACGACCATCTGCATCGTTAAACGACACCGGCGGGTGCGTGGCAGGAGCCGGCATATATATAGGACCCACCAGCTGCTTGGGGTGGGTCAGTCCTGTATGACAGTCCACATCGCTTTGGTGTCACTTGATTTAGGGGGCTTATTTAATTATTTGTTCCTGTCGCCTGTGTGGTATATCTATGTGAGTTGCCTGTTATGTTTCTGTTTGTGTCCATCAGTATTTTGCTTAGTTGTATTCAAGTAATTCAGTGTTGTTTCACGTTAGTTAATTTCAGTGATAGTTTTTACATGTTTATGCGAGGTGTTAACGTAATCAATACTTTATTTTATTCTTTGATGTTTCGTGTTTTGTATCCTTGTGTCTTAAAGTTTCGATGGTGAATCAATTTTTTGTGACAGCCTACGAGGGCTCTTTATTGTGTTAATATTTAATTAATTAAATTGTAAAGGTTTACTTTTATTTTTTTTTATT
Source organism: Homarus americanus (assembly GCF_018991925.1). Lineage (NCBI taxonomy): Eukaryota > Metazoa > Arthropoda > Malacostraca > Decapoda > Nephropidae > Homarus > Homarus americanus. The sequence goes on along the minus strand of NW_024715660.1, from coordinate 18,383 downwards.
CTTTTAATTTACTTCTTTTTGTTTGGTTACGCCTAGAACCTGGATATTTAAGTATAATTATGGGAGCGGCGTATGCTGGGGTGGAGGAAGCGAATTTTAGGTGGATGGTAATGTTGGGGTGGGTGGTTAGCGTTGGGGTGGATGGTAATGTTGGGGTGGATGGTAACGTTGGGGTGGATGGTAACGTTGGGGTGGATGGGAATGTTGGGATGGATGGTAGCGTTAGGGTGGATGGTAATGTTGGGGTGGATAGTAACGTTAGGGTGGATGGTAATGCTGGGGTGGATGGTTAATGTTGGGGTAGATGGTAACGTTGGGGTGGATGGTAATGTTGGGGTGGATGGTAATGTTGGGGTGGATGGGAACGTTGGGGTGATGGTAATGTTGAGGGTGGATGGTAACGTTGGGGTGGATGGAATGTTGGGGTGGAGGTAATGTTAGGGTGGATGGTATGTTGAGGCATTGTATCGTTGAAGATTGGATTAGTGTTGGGTGGATGGTAACGTTGGGGTGGATGGTAGCTGTGGGGTGGATGGTAGCGTTAGGGTGGATGGTAACGTTGGGTGGATGGTATGTTGGGGTGGATGGTAGCATTGGGGTGGATGAGGCAATGTTGGGGTGGATGGTAACGTTGGGGTGGATGGTAATGGTTGGGGTGGATGGTAATGTTGGGGTGGATGGTAAGTTGGGGTGGATGGTAATGTTGGGGTGGATGGCAACGTTGGGTGATGGTAATGTTGGGTGGATGGTAGCGTTGGGGTGGATGAATTGGGCGCTGGGGTGGATAACGTTGGGGTGGATGGTAGCGTTGGGGTGGATGGTAGTGTTGGGGTGGATGGTAATGTTGGGTTGGATGGTAGCGTTGGGGTGGATGGTAGCATTGGAGGTGGATGGTAATGTTGAGGATGGATGGTAACGTTGAGGGTGGATGGTAACGTTGGGGTGGATGGCCAATGTTGGGTGGATGTGTGTTGGGGTGGATGGCAACGTTGGGGTGGATGGTAACGTTGGGGTGGATGGTGTTGGGATGGATGGTAACGCTGGGGTGGATGGTAATGTTGGGGTGGATGGTAACGTTGGGGTGGATGGTAACGTTTGGGTGGATGGTGGTGCTGGATGGATGGAACGTTGGGGTGGATGGCTAATATTGGGGTGAATGGTACGTTTGGGTAGTTGCGTGGATGGTAACGTTGCGTTGGATGGTAATGTTGTGGTGAATGAAGCAATTTGGGGTGGATGGTATCGTTGGGGTGGATGGTAATATTGGGTGGATGGTAATGTTTGGGGTTGGATGGTAGCGTTAGGTGTGGAAGGTAATGTTGGGGTGGATGGTAAGTTGCAGGGTGGATGGTAATGTTTGGGTGGATAGTAGCGTTGGGGTGGATGGTAACGTTGGGGTGGATGGTAATGTTGGGGTGGATGGTAGCATTGGGGTGGATGGTAATTTTGGGGTGGATGGTAATGTTAGGGTGGATGGTAGCGTTGGGTTGGATGGTAGTGTTAGGATGGATGGTAATGTTGGGGTGGATGGTAGTGTTGGGGTGGATGGGCAGTGTTGGGGTGGATGGTGGTATTGGGGTGGATGGTAATGTTGGGGTGGATGGTAGCGTTGAGGGTGGATGGTAGTGTTGGGATGGATGGTAACGTTGGGGTGGATGGTAACGTTGTGGGGTGGATGGTAATGTTGGGGTGGATGGTAATGTTGGGGTGGATGGTAATGTTGGGGTGGATGGTAACGTTGGGGTGTATGAAGCAACGTTGCTGTGGATGGTAATATTGGGATGGATGGTAACGTTGGGGTGGATGGTAATGTTTGGATGGGTGGTAGCGTTGGGGTGGATGGTAACGTTGGGTGGATGGTAATGCTGGGATGGATGAGTAACGTTGGGGTGGATAGTAAAGTTGGGATGGATGGTAGCGATTTGGGTGGATGGTAGCATGGATGGTAATGCTGGGGTAGAGCGGTAAGGTTAGTGTGGATGGTAACGTTGGGGTGGATAGTAACGTTGCGGTGGATGGTAGCACTGGGAGTGAATGGTACTGTTGGAATGGATGGTAATGCTGGGGTGGATGGTAACGTTGCTGTGGATCGTAATGTTTGGATGGATGGTAACGATGTGGTGGATGGTAATGTTGGGATGGATGATAGCGTTGGGGTGGCTGGTAACGTTGGGGTGGATGGTAAAGTTGGGGTGGATGGTAATGTTGGGGGTGGATGGTAATGTTGGGGTGGATGGTTACGTTGGGGTGTATGGTAACGTTGCTGTGGATGGTACTGTTTGGATGGATGGTAACGATGTGGTGGATGGTAATGTTGGGATGAATGATAGCGTTGGGGTGGATGGTAACATATGGGTGAATGGTAATGCTGGGAAAGATGGTAATGGTTGGGGTGGATGGTAATGCGGGGATTGGATGGTAATGTTGGGGTGGATGGTATCGTTAGGGTGGATGGTAATGTTAGGGTGGATGGTAATGTTAGGGTGGATGGTAGCATTGGGGTGGAGGGTAACGTTTGGGTGGATGGTAATGTTGGGGTGGATGGGAATGTTGTGGTGGAAGGTAGCGTTGGGGTGGATGGTAATGTTTGGATGGATCTTAGCATTGGGGTGGATGGTAATGTTGGGGTGGATGGTAATGTTGGGGTGGATGGTAATGTTGGGGTGGATGTTAGCATTGGGGTGGATGGTAATGTTCGGGTGGATGGTAACGTTGTGGTGGATGGTAATGCTGGGGTGGATAGTCAATGTTGGGGTGGAGGGAAACGTTGGGGTGCATGGTAGTTTTGGAGTGGATGGTAACGTTGGGGTGGATAGGAATGTTGGGGTGGATGGTAACATTGGGCTGGATGGTAATGTTGAGGTGGATGGTAACGTTGGGGTGGATGGGAGCATTGGAGTGGATGGTAATGTTGGGGTGGATGGTAATGTTGGGATGGATGGTAACGATGTGGTGGATGGTAATGTTGGTGGATGGTAATGTTGGGGTGGATGGTAGTTTGGGTGGATGGTAATGTTGGGGTGGATGGTAATGTTGGGGTGGATGGTAATGTTGGGGTAGATGGTAACGTTGGGTGGATGGTAACGTTAGGGTGGATGGTAATGTTGGGGTGGATGGTAACGTTGGAGTGGATGGTAATGGGATGGATCTTAGCATTGGGGTGGATGGTAATGTTGGGGTTGGATGGTATTGTGGGGTTGATGGTAATGTTGGGGTGGATGGTAACGTTGGGGTGGATGGTAATGTTGGGTGGATGGTAACATTGGGTGGATAATAACGTTAGGGTGGATGGTAATGTTGGGGTGGATGGTAACGTTGGGGTGGATGGTAATGTTGGGGTAGATGGTAACGTTGGGGTGGATGGTAACGTTGGGGTGGATGGTAATGTTGGGGTGTATATGGTAACGTTGGGGTGGATAGTAACGTTGGGTGGATGGTAATGTTGGGATGCATCTTAGCATATGGGTGGATGGTAATGTTGGGGTGGATGGTAATGTTGGGGTGGAGGGTAACGTTGGGGTGGATGGTAACTTTAGGGTGGATGGTAATGTTGGGTGGATATTAATGTTGGGGTGGATGGTAACATTGGGTTGGATGGTAAAGTTAGGGTGGATGGTAATGTTGGGGTGGATGGTAACGTTGGGGTGGATGGTAATGTTGGGTGAATGGTAACGTTGGGGTGGTAACGTTGGGGTGGATGGTAATGTTGGGGTGTATGGCACGTTGGGGAGGATAGTAACGTTGGGTGGATGGTAATGTTTGGATGGATCTTAGCATTGGGGTGGATGGTTATGTTGGGTTGGTAATGTTGGGGTTGATGGTAATGTTGGGGTGGAGACATTGGATTGGATGGTAATGTTGAGGTGGATAGTAACGTTGAGGTGGTTAGCATTGGAGTGGATGGTAATGTTAGGGTGGATGTTAACATTGGGGTGGATGGTAACGTTGGGGTGGATGGTAACGTTGGGTGGATGTAATGTTGGGATGGATGGTAGCATTGGGGTGGATGGTAACGTTGGGGTGGATGGTAATGTTGGGGTGGATAGTAACTTTGGGGTGGTGAATATTGGATGGTAACGTTGGTGGTGAAGATGAATTTAGTGTTTAAGTCGTGGTGGCGTTAAATTGGTTGGTAGCGTTGGTGGTGCATGGTAGTGTTGGGTTTGGATGGTGAGTGTTGGGGTGGATGGTAGCGTTAGAGTTGGATGGTGGCATTGGCGGTGGATGAGCAGTGTTGGATGGGTGGTGGTGTTGGGGTTGGATGGTGGCGTTGGGGTGGATGGTAGCATTGGGGTGGAGAACCAACGTTTGAATTGGATGGTGATGTTGGGGTGGATGGGGAATGTTGTGAAGGTGGAGGTATGGCGTTGGGGTGGATGGTAATGTTTGGATGGATCTTAGCATTGGGGTGGATGGTAATGTTGGGGGTGGATGGTGTGTTGGGTGAATGGTAATGTTGCAGGATAGATGGTAACGCGTTGGGTGGATGGTAACGTTAGGGTGGATGGTAATGTTTGGATGGTAACGTTGGGTGGATGGTAATGTTGGGGTAGATGGTAACAGTTGGGGCGGATGGTAACGTTGGGGTGGATGAAGTAATGTTGGGGTGTATGAGTAGCGTTGGGGTGGATGAAGTGACGTTTAGGTGGATGAGTGTGTTGGGATGCATCTTGGCATTGGGGTGGATGGTGTTGTTGGGTGGATGGTGTGTTGGGGTGGAGGGCGTTGGGTGGATGGGCCAAATTTTAGGGGTGGATGGTGTGTTGGGGTGGATGATAATGTGAGAATTGGATGGTAACGTTGAATTGGATGGTAGTAGGATGGATCTTGGCTTGGGTGGATGAATAATGTTGGTGGATATGGTAATGTTGGGGTTGATGGTAATGTTGGGTGGATCAAACGTTTGGGTGGATGGTAATGTTGGGGTGGATGGTAACATTGGGTGGATGGTAACGTTAAGTTGGATGGTAATGTTGGATTGGATGGTGGCGTTGGGTGGATGGTATTGTGTTGGAGTTGGATGGTGACGTTTGGGTTGGATGGTGTTGGAGTTGTGGCTGGTAACGTTGGGGTGGATGTAGTAACGTTGGGTGGATGGTGTTGGGATGCATCTTGGCATTGGAATTGGATGGTAATGTTGGGTGGATGGTAACTTTAGGGTGGATGGTAATGTTGGGGTTGATGATAATGTTGGGGTTGGATAGTAACGTTGGGTAGATGGTGTGTTAGGATGGATCTTAGCATTGTGGTGGATGGTAGTGTTGGGTGGATGGTGAATGTTGGGGTGGATGGTGTGTGTTAGGTGGATGGTGAGAGTTAGGTTGGATGGTGGTTTTTGGGTGTGGATGGTTTGAGAGTTGGATGGTGATGTTGGGTGGTGACATTTGGAGTTGGATGGTAACGTTGGGGATTGGATGATGATGTTGGGGTGGATGGTGTCGTTAGTTGGATGGTGGAATTTGGGGTGGATGGTAATGTTGGAGATTGGATGATGATGTTGGGGTGGATGGTAACGTTGGAGTGGATGGTAATGTTGGGATGGATCTTGGCATTGGGGTGGATGGTAATGTTGGGGTGGATGGTAATGTGGGGTTGATGGTAATGTTGCAGGGTGGATGGTAACGTTTGGGGTGGATGGTGTGTTTAAAGTTGGATGAGGCGGCATTTGGATGGATGAAGTGTGTTGAGTTGGATGGTGACGTTGGTGGATGGTGTGTTGGGGTGGATGGTGGCGTTGGGGATGGTGGCGTTTGGGGTTGGATGTTGGAGTTGGTAACGTTGGAGTTGGATGGGCGGCAGATTTGGGTGGGATGTGTTGGGATGCGTCTTGCCATTTGGGGGTGGGATGTTGATGTTGGGGTGGATGGTGTGTTGGGGTTGGAGGGTGGCGTTGGGGAGTTGGATGGTGGCTTTGGAGATTGGATGGTGATGTTGGGGTGGATGATGTGTTGGAGATTGGATGGTAATGCATTTGGGTGGATGGTGATGTTGGGTAGATGGTGGCGTTGGGGGGTGGATGGTAATGTTGGGTGTGGATGGTAATGTTGGGGTGGATGGTAACGTTGGGGTGGATGGTAATGTTGGGGTTGATGGTAACGTTGGGTGGATGGTAATGTTGGGGTGTGTGGTGACGTTGGGTGGATGAAAGTGACGTTTGGGTGGATGGTAATGTTGGGATGCATCTTGGCACTGGGGTGAATGGTAATGTTGGAATTGGATGGTGTGACAATGTTGGAATTGGAGGGTAGCATTGGGGTGGATGAACAACTTTAGGGTGGATGGTGATGTTGGGGTGGATGATAATGTTGGGGTGGATGGTAACGTTGGGTGGATGAAGCAATGTTAGGATGGATCTTAGCATTGTGGTGGATGAAGCAATGTTGGGGTGGATGGTAATGTTGGGGAATTGGATATGGTAATGTTGAGAATTGGATGGTAACGTTGGGTGGATGGTAAAGTTAGGGTGGATGGTGATGTTGGGTTGGATGGAAGTAACGTTGGAAGGTGGATGTTGGATGGTGTGTTTGGTTGGATGTTAGTGGGCAAGTTGGATGGAAGACTGACGATTGGGGTTGGATGGTGACGTTTAGCAAGTTGGGATTGCATTGATGTTGGGTTGAGATGGAGCGTTGGGGTTGGATTGTTGAAGTGTTTGGGGTGGGGTGTTGAGCGTTTGGGTTGTGGATGGTGTGGGTTGGATGTGATGTTGGGGTGTGTGGAGGTGACATTTGGGTTGGATGAAGTGGCGTTGGGTGGATGGAGCCAATGTTGGGATCCGTCTTGGCATTGGGGTGGATGGTAATGTTGGAATTGGATGATGTGTTGGGGTGGATGGCCAGCGTTGCAGGTGGATGGTAATGTTTGGATGGATCTTAGCATTGCCGGTGGTTGGTAATGTTTAGGTGGATGTGGTAATGTTGGGGTTGGTGATGTTGGGTGGAGGTAACATTGGGTGGATGGTGATGTTGGTGGATGGTAGCGTTTGAGGGTGGATTGGCGTTGGGTGGATGGAAGGTGTGTTGAGTTGGATGTTAACTTGTTGCGGTAGATGGTAACGTTAGATTGGATGGTGAATGTTGGAGTGGATGGTAATGGTGGTGGATGGTGATATTTGGGGTGGATGGTAACATGGATGGCAGCGTTGGGGGTGGATGGTAACGTTAGGGTGGATGGTAATGTTGGGGTGGATGATAATGTTGGGGTGGATTGTAACTTTGGGGTGGATAGTTTGTGTTGGGGTGGATGGTAACTTTGGGGTGGATGTTGGCGTTGGGGTGGATGGTAGCATTGTTGGTGGATGGTAGTGTTGGGGTGGATAGTAACGTTGGGGTGGATGGTAGCGTTGGGGTGGATGGTAGCATTGGTGGTGGATGGTAACGTTGGGGTGGATGGTAGCGTTGGGGTGGATGGTAGCGTTGGGGTGGATGGTAGCATTGGTGGTGGATGGTAGTGTTGGGGTGGATGGTAGTGTTGGGGTGGATGGTAACGTTGGGGTGGATGGTAGCGTTGGGGTGGATGGTAGCATTGGTGATGGATGGTAACATTGGTGGTGAATGGTAGTGTTGGGGTCGATGGTAGCGTTGGGGTGGATGGTAGCGTTGGTGGTGCATGGTAGTGGTGGGTTGGATGGTAGTGTTGGGGTGGATGGTAGCGTTGGGGTGGATGGTAGAGCTGGGGTGGATGGTAGTGTTGGAATGGATGGTAATGTTGGGGTGGATGGTAGCGTTGGGGTGGATGGTAGTGTTGGGATGGATTGTAACGTTGGGGTGGATGGTAACGTTGCTGTGGATGGTAATGTTGTGATGGATGGTAACGATGTGGTGGATAGTAATGTTGGGATGGATGGTTGCATTGGGGTGGATGGTATCGTTTGGGTGGATGGTAATGCTGGGATGGATGGTAACGTTGGGGTGGATGGTAATGTTGGGATGGATGGTAGCTTTTGGGTGGATGGTGGCGTGGATGGTAACGTTAGGGCGGATGGTAATGTTGGGGTGGATGGTAATGTTGGGATGGGTGGGATCATTGGAGTGGATGGTAGTGTTGGGATGGATGGTAACGTTGGGGTGGATGAGTAATGTTGGGGTAGATGGTAACGTTGGGGTGGATGGTAATGTTGGGGTGTATGGTAACGTTGGGGTGGATAGTAACGTTGGAGTGGATGGTAATGTTGGGATGCATCTTAGCATTGGGGTGGATGGTAATGTTGGGGTGGATGAAGTAATGTTAAGGTGGATGGTAATGTTAGGATGGATCTTAGCATTGTGGTGGATGGTAATGTTGGGGTGGATGGTAATATTTGGGGGTGGATGGTAATGTTGGGGTGGATGGTAATATTGGAAGGTAGATGGTAAGGGTGGGGTGGATGATGGTAATGTTGGGGTGGATGGTAACGTTGGGGTGGATGGTAATGTTGGGGTAGATGGTAACATTGGGGTGGATGGTAACGTTGGGGTGGATGGTAATGTTGGGGTGTATGGTAACGTTGGGGTGGATAGTAACGTTGGAGTGGATGGTAATGTTGGGATGCATCTTAGCATTGGGGTGGATGGTAATGTTGGGGTGGATGATAATGTTGTGGTGGATAGTAACGTTGGAGTGGATGGTAATGTTAGGATGGATCTTAGCATTGGGGTGGATGGTAATGTTGGGGTGGATGGTAATGTTGGAGTTGATGGTAATGTTGGGGTGGAGGGTAACATTGGAGTGGATGGTAATGTTGAGGTGGATAGTAACGTTGAGGTGGATTGTAGCGTTGGAGTGGATGGTATGTTAGGGTGGATGGTAATGTTGGGGTGGATGGTAGCGTTGGGTGTGGAAGGTAATGTTGGGGTGGATGGTAAAGTTGGGGTGGATGGTAATGTTTGGGTGGATAGTAGCGTTGGGGTGGATGGTAACGTTGGGGTGGAAGGTAATGTTGGGATGGATGGTAGCATTGGGGTGGATGGTAATTTTGGGGTGGATGGTAATGTTGGGGTGGATGATGGTGGATTGGTTGTGACACGGGGTGGATGGTGGTGTTGGGGTGGATGGTGACAGGTTGGATGGTGGCGTTGGGGTGGATGGTGGCATTGTTGGTGGATGGTGTGTTGGGGTGGATGAACGACGTTGGGGTGGATGGTGGCGTTGGGGTGGATGGTGGCATTGGTGGTGGATGGTAACGTTGGGTTGGATGAGGCGTTGGGGTGGATGGTGGCATTGGTGGTGGATGGTAGTGTTCGGGAGGATGGTAATGTTGGGGTGGATGGTGGCGTTGGGGTGGTTGGTGGCATTGGTGGTGGATGGTGGTGTTGGGTGGATGGTGGTGTTGGGGTGGATGGTAACATTGGTGGTGAATGGTAGTGTTGGGGTCGTGGCGTTGGGGTGGATGGTAGCGTTGGTGGTGCATGGTGGTGTTGGGTTGGATGGTAGTGTTGGGTGGATGGTGGCGTTGGGGTGGATGGTGGCATTGGCGGTGGATGGTAGTGTTGGAATGGATGGTAGTGTTGGGGTGGATGGTGGCGTTGGGGTTGGATGGTGGCATTGGGGGAGGAGGAACGTTTGGGTGGATGGTAATGTTGGGGTGGATGGGGTGTGGTGGAAGGTGGCGTTGGGGTGGATGGTAATGTTTGGATGGATCTTAGCATTGGGGTGGATGGTAATGTTGGGGTGGATGATGGTGTGTTGGGGTGGATGGTAATGTTGGGTGGATGGTAATGTTGGGTAGATTGGTAACGTTGGGGTTGGATGGTAACGTTGGGTGGATGGTAATGTTGGATGGATGGTGGCGTTGGGTGGATGGTGATGTTGGGGTAGATGGTAACGTTGGGGCGGATGGTAACGTTGGGGTGGATGGTAATGTTGGGGTGTATGGTAACGTTGGGGTTGGATGGAATTGGGTGGATGGTAATGTTGGGATGCATCTTAGCATTGGGTGGATGGTGTTATTGGGTGGATGGTAATGTTGGGGATGGAGACGTTGGGGTGGATGGTCAAATTTGGGGTGGATGGTAATGTTGGGGTTGTATGGTAACGTTGGGTGGATGGTAACGTTTGGATGGTAATGTTGGATGCATCTTGGCACTGGGGTGGATGGTAATGTTGGGGTGGATGGTGTTGGGGTTGGAGGGTAACGTTGGGGTGGATGGTAACTTTAGGGTGGATGGTGATGTTGGGTGGATGGATGAATGTTGGGGTGGATGGTAACGTTGGGTTGGATGGTTAATGTTAGGATGGATCTTAGCATTGGTGGATGGTAATGTTGGGGTTGGATGATAATGTTTGGGTTGGATGGTAACGTTGGTGGATGGTAATGTTGGATGGATCTTAGCATTGTGGTGGATGTGTGTTGGGGTTGGATGGTAATGTTGGGGTGGATGGTAATGATTGGGGTTGGATGGTAAGGTTAGGTTGGATGGTGATGTTGGGTTGGATGGTAACGTTGGGGTGGATGGTGTGTTGGGGTGGATGGTGAGCATTGGGGTGGATGGTGACGTTGGGTTGGATGGTAATGTTGGAGTTGGAGGTGTCGTTGGGGTGGATGGGAATTTGGGGTGGATGGTAATGTTGGGTGGATGATGATGTTGGGGTGGATGGTAACGTTGGGTGGATGGTAATGTTGGGATGCATCTTGGCATTGGGGTGGATGAAGAATGTTGGGGTGGATGGTAAGTGTTGGGGTGGATGGTAGTGTTGGTGGATGGTAACATTGGTGGTGAATGGTAGTGTTGGGGTCGATGGTGGCGTTAGGGTGGTTGGTAGCGTTGGTGGTGCATGGTGGTGTTGGGTTGGATGGTGGTGTTGGGGTGGATGGTAGCGTTGGGGTGGATGGTAGCATTGGCGGTGGATGGTAGTGTTGGAATGGGTGGTAGTGTTGGGGTTGGATGGTGGCGTTGGGGTGGATGGAGTTGGAGGTAACGTTTGGGTGGATGGTGTTGGGTTGGATGGGAATGTTGTGGTGGAGGTGGCGTTGGGTTGGATGGTGTTTGGATGGATCTTGGCATTGGGGTGGATGGTAATGTTGGGGTGGATGGTAATGTTGGGGTGAGATGGTAATGTTGGGGTGGATGGTAACGTTGGGGTGGATGGTAACGTTAGGGTGGATGGTAATGTTGGGGTGGATGGTAACGTTGGGTGGATGGTGTGTTGGGTAGATGGTAACATTGGGACGGATGGTAACGTTGGGTGGATGGTAATGTTGGGGTGTATGGTAACGTTGGGGTTGGATGGTGGCGTTGGGTGGATGGTGTGTTGGGATGCATCTTGGCATTGGGGTGGATGGATTGTTGTTGGGGTGGATGGTAATGTTGGGGTGGAGGGACGTTGGGGTGGATGGTGAAATTTGGGGTGGATGGTGTGTTGGGTGGATGAAATGTGGGGTGGATGGTAACGTTGGGTGGATGGTAATGTTGGGATGGATCTTGGCATTGGGTGGATGAGTAATGTTTGGGGTTGGATGGTAGTGTTGGGGTTGATGGTAATGTGTTGGGGTGGATGGTAACGTTGGGGTGGATGGTAATGTTGGGGTGGATGGTAACATTGGGGTGGATGGTAACGTTGGGTGGATGGTAATGTTGGGGTGGATGGTAACGTTGGGGTGGATGGTAATGTTGGGGTAGATGGTAACGTTGGGGTGGATGGTAATGTTGGGTGTGTGGTAACGTTGGGGTGGATGGTAACGTTGGGTGGATGGTAATGTTGGGATGCATCTTGGCATTGGGGTGGATGGTAATGTTGGGGTGGATGGTGGCTTTGGGGTGGATGGTAATGTTGGGGTTGATGGTAATGTTTGGGGTGGATGGTAACGTTGGAGTGGATGGTAGTGTTAGGATGGATCTTGGCATTGTGGTGGATGGTAGTGTTGGGGTGGATGGTGTGTTGGGGTGGATGGGTAATGTTGGTTGGATGGTAAGTTGGGGTGGATGGTAATTTTGGGTGTGGATGGTAACGTTGGGGTGGATGGTAATGTTGGGTAGATGGTAACATTGGGGTGGATGGTAACGTTGGGGTGGATGGTGTGTTGGGGTGGATGGTATCGTTGGGTGGATGGTGGGGAAGGTTGGATGGTAATGTTGGGGTGGATGATAATGTTGGGGTTGGATGGTAACGTTGAGATTGGATGGTGTGTTGGGATGGATCTTAGCATTGGGTGGATGGAAATTGTGTTGGGTGGATGGTGATGTGGGTTGATGGTAATGTTGGGGTTGGATGGTAACGTTGGGGTTGGATGGTGATGTTGGGATGGTGACATTGGGGTTGGATGGTAATGTTGGAGTTGGATGGTAACGTTGGGGTTGGATGGTAATGTTGGGGTGGATGGTAGCATTTGGAGTGGATGGTAACGTTGGGGTGGATGGAAATGTTGGGGTGTATGGTAACGTTGGGGTGGATGAGAACGTTGGGTGGATGGTAATGTTGGGATGATCTGCTTGGGTGGATGGTAATGTTGGGGTGGATGGTAATGTTGGGGTGGAGGGTACGTTGGGGTGGATGGCTTTAGGGTGGATGGTGTGTTGGTTGGATGGTAATGTTGGGGATGGTGGTAGATTGGATGGGATGTTGGATGGGAACGTTGGGTGGATGGTAATGTTGGGTGGATGGTAGTGGTGTTGGGGATGGATGGAAGTTGGGGTGGATGGTGTCATTGGGGTTGATGGTAACGTTGGGGATGATGTTGGGGTGGGGTGCGTTGGGTTGGATGGTGACGTTGGGGTGGATGAAGTGTGTTGGGATGCATTGGCATGATTGGATGGAGTAACGTTGGGGTGGATGGGTAATGTTGGGTGGAGACGTTGGGGTGGATGGTAGCTTTGGGGTGGATGGTGATGTTGGGTGGATGGTAATGTTGGGGTGGATGGTAACGTTGGGTGGATGGTAATGTGGGATGGATCTTAGCATTGTGGTGGATGGTAATGTTGGGGTGGATGGTAATGGGGTGGATGGTGTGGGGTGGATGGGAACGTTGGGGTGGATGGGCAGTTGGGGTGGATGGTGATGTTGGGGTTGGATGGTGGCGTTGGGGTGGATGGTGTTTGGTTGGATGGTAATGTTGGGGTGGATGGTAATGTTGGGGTGGATGGTGACAGTGGGGTGGATGGTAACGTTAGGGGTGGATGGTGATGTTGGGGTAGATGGAGCGTTGGGATTGGATGAAGTGTGTTGGGTGGATGGTGACGTTGGGTTGGATGGGAAGTTGGGGTGGATGGTAATGTTGGGGTGGATGGTGGCATTGGGGTGGATGGTAACGTTGGAGTGGATGGTGTGTTGGGATGGATGTTGGCATTGGGGTGGATGGTAATGTTGGGGTGGATGATAATGTTGGGGTGGATGGTAACGTTGGAGTGGATGGTAATGTTTGGATGGATCTTAGCATTGGGGTGGATGGTGTGTTGGGGTGGATGGTAATGTTGGGTTGATGGTGTGTTGGGGTGGAGGTAACATTGGGTGGATGGTAATGTTGAGGTGGATGGTGACGTTGGGGTGGATTGGTAGCGTTGGGGTGGATGGAAGTTGGTGGATGTTAACATTGCGGTAGATGGTGACGTTGAGATTGGATGGTAATGTTGGGTGGATGGTATTTGGGGTGGATGAGGAATGTTGGGGTGGATGGTAACGTTGGGGTGGTTGTGGCGTTGGGGGTGGATGGTGATGTTGGGGTGGATGGTAATGTTGGGGTGGATGATAATGTTGGGTGGATTGTAACTTTGGGGTGGATGGTAGTGTTGGGGTGGATGGTAACTTTGGGGTGGATGGTGCGTTGGGGGTGATGACATTGGTGGATGGTGATGTTGGGGTGGATGGTAACGTTGGGGTGGATGGTAGCGTTGGGGTGGATGGTAGCATTGGTGGTGGATGGTAACGTTGGGTTGGATGGTAGCGTTGGGGTGGATGGTAGCATTGGTGGTGGATGGTAGTGTTCAGGATGGTAATGTTGGGTGGTTGGTGGCGTTGGGGTGGTTGGTGGCATTGGTGGTGGATGGTGGTGTTGGGGTGGATGGTAGTGTTGGGTGGATGAGGTGGCATTGGTTGGTGAATGGTAGTGTTGTGGGGTGGATGGTGGCGTTGGGGTGGATGGTGGCGTTGGTGGTGGATGGTAGTGTTGGGTTGGATGGTAGTGTTGGGGTGGATGGTGGCGTTGGGGTGGATGGTAGCGTGGCGGTGGATGGTGTTGGAATGGATGGTGGTGTTGGGGTGGATGGTGGCGTTGGGTGGATGGTAGCGTTGGGGTGGATGGTGGTGTTGGGGTGGATGGTGGCGTTGGGGTGGATGGTAAGCTTTAGTGGTGGATGGTGGTGTTGGGTGGATGGTGGTGTGGTTGGATGGTAACGTTGGGGTGGATGGTAACATTGTGGTGGATGGTAGTGTTGGGTGGATGGTCATTGGTGGGTGGGTGGATGGTAAGCATTGGTGGATGGTTGTGTTGGGGTGGATGGTGGTTTTTGGGGATGGATGGAATGACGTTGGGGTTGGATGGTGACTTTGGGTTGGATGGTAGTTGGGGTTGGATGGTAACGTTGGGGTGGATGGTGGCGATGTGGTGGATGGTATTGTTGGGGTGGATGGTGAACGTTGGGTTGGATGGTGACGTTGGGTGGATGGTAATGTTGGGGTGGATGGTGTGGTGGGATGGATGGTATCGTTGGGGTGGATGGTAGCGTTGGGGTGGATGGTATGGTGTGGCAGTGGATGGTGTTGGTTTGGGGTGGATGTGTGTTGGGTGGATGGTATCGTTGGGGTGGATGGTGGCGTTGGAGTTGGATGGTAGCGTTGGGGTGGATGGTGGCAGGGATGGTGTGTTGGGGTGGATGGTAGTGTTGGGGTTGGATGGTGATGTTGGGGTGGATGGTTGCATTAGGTTGGTTGGTGGTGGATGGTGGTGTTGGGGTGGATGAGTGTGTTGGGGTGGATGGTAACGTTGTGGTGGATGGCAACGTTGGGGTGGATGGTGGCATTGGTGGGTGGATGGTAGTGTTGGGGTGTGGATGGTGGCGTTGCGCTGGATGGTAGCATTGGTGGTGGATGGTGGTGTTGGATAACGTTGGGTGGATGGTAACGTTGGGTGGATGGTGTTGGCATTGGTGGTGGATGGTAGTGTTGGGGTTGGATGGTAGTGTTGGGTGGATGGTAACGTTGGGTGGATGTTGGCATTGGTGGTGGATGATAGTGTTGGGGTGGATGGTATCGTTGGGGTGGATTGGCGATTGGGTGGATGGTGGAGGTTGGGGTTGGATGGTGGCGTTGGGGTGGATGGTGAGTGTTGGGGTGGTGTGTGTTGGGGTGGATGGTAACGTTTGGGGTGGATGGTGGCGTTGGGGTGGATGGTAGCGTTGGAATGGATGGTAATGTTGGGGTTGGATGGTGGCGTTGGGTTGGATGGTTTGCATTGGGGTGGATGGTAACGTTTGGGTGGATGGTGGCGTTGGTGGATGGTGGCGTTGGAATGAAGGTGGCGTTGGGGTGGATGGTAATGTTGGG
Source organism: Homarus americanus (assembly GCF_018991925.1). Lineage (NCBI taxonomy): Eukaryota > Metazoa > Arthropoda > Malacostraca > Decapoda > Nephropidae > Homarus > Homarus americanus. The sequence goes on along the minus strand of NW_024715660.1, from coordinate 2,930 downwards.
GTGGATGGTAACGTTGGGGTAGATGGTAACGTTGGGGTAGATGGTGGCGTTGCGGTGGTTTGTGGCTGGGGTGGATGGTGGTTTTGGGATGGATGGTGACCTTGGGGTGGATGTAGACGTTGGGGTGGATGGTAATGTTGGGGTGGATGGTAGTGTTGGAATGGATGGTGTGTTGGAATTGGATGGTGGCGTTGGGGTGGATGGTAGTGTTGGGATGGATGGTGAGCCTTGGGGTGGATGGAAACGTTAGGGTGGATGGAATGTTGGGTTTGGATGGAATGTTGGGGTGGATGTAGTGTGATGGGGTGGATGGTAACGTTGGGGTGTATGGTAACGTTGCGGTGGATGGTAATGTTGGGATGGATGGTGACGTTGTGGTGGATGGTAATGTTGTGGTGGATGGTGTGTTGGGGTGGATGGTAACGTTGGGATGGATGGTGTACGTTGGGTGGATCGTAATGTTGGGATGGATGGTTGCGTTGGGGTGGATGGTGGTGGATGGTAACGTTAGGGTGGATGGTTTGTTGGGGTGGATGGCAATGTTGGCATGGGTGGTATCGTTAGGGTGGATATTGGGTGGATGGTAATGTTGGGGTGGATGGTGGCATTGGAGGATGGTAACGTTGGGGTGGATGGTAATGTTGGGGTGGATGTGAATGTGTTGGGGTGGATGGTAACGTTATGGTGGATGGTCTGCGTTGGGGTGGATGGTAATGTTGGGGTTGATGGTAAGGTTAGGGTGGATGTTGTGTTTGGGTTGGATGGTGGCGTTGGGGTGGTGGTGGTGATGTTGGGGTGGATGGTGTCGTGAAGTTGGATGGTATCGTGGGGGTTGGATGGTGGTGTTGGGGTTGGATGGTGATGTTGGGTGGATGGTGTATCGTGGGGGTGGGATGGTGATGTTGGGGTGTATGGTAACGTTGTGGTGAATGGTAATGTTGGGATGGATGGTAGCGTTGGGGTGGATGAGTAACGTTTGGGTGGATGGATGTGCTGGGATGGATGGTAACGTTGGGCTGGATGGTAATGTTGGGATGGATGGTATCGTAGGGTGGATGGTAATGTTGTGGTGTATGGTAATTTTGGGCTGGATGGTGTGTTGGGGTGTATGGTAGCATTGGGGAGGATGGTAACGTTGGGGTGGATGGTGTGTTGGGGTTGGGGTGGCTGGTGGTGGATGGTAACGTTGGGGTGGATGGTGTGTTGGTGGGTGGTGAATTTGGAGTTGGTATCGTAGGGTTGGATGGTAATGTTGGGGGTATGGTGTTGGGCTGGATGGTTGTTGGCGTTTGGGTGGATGGTAGCATTGGTGGTTGTAGATGATGTTGGGCTGGATGGTAACGTTGGGGTTGGATGGTGGCGTTGGTGGTGAATGGTAGTGTTGGGGTGGATGGTGGTGTTGGGGTTGGATGGTAGTGTTGGAGTTGGATGGTGGCGTTGGGTTGGATGGTGGCATTGGTGGTGGATGGTAGTGTTGGGGTGGATGGTGTGTTGGGGTGGATGGTGGCGTTTGGGGATGGATGGTGGCGTTGGGGTGGATGGTAACGTTGGGGTAGATGAGGTTGGCGTTGGCGATTGAGATTTTTAGCGTTGGGGTGGATGGTAGTGTTGGGATGGATGGTATGTGTTGTGGATGGAGCGTTGGGTGGATGGTATGTTGGGGTGGATGGTAGTGTTGGAATGGATGGTGTGTTTGGGTGGATGGTGGCGTTGGGATGGATGGTGACGTTGGGGTGGATGGTGGCGTTGGATGGATGGTGTGTTGGGGTGGATGGTGTGTTGGGGTGGATGGTAACGTTTGGGGTGGATGGTTGCGTTGGGGTGGATGGTGGCGTTGGGGTGGATGGTGGTGTTGGGGAGTTGGATGTGGTGGCGTTGGGGTGGATGGTAATGTTGGGGATGGTGGCGTTGGTTGTGGATGGTGTGGTGTTGGGGTGGATGGTGACGTTGGGGTTGGTTTTGGCGTTGGGGTGTGGATGGTGTGTTGGGGTGGATGGTGGCGTTGGGGTGGATGGTAGCGTTGGGGTGGATGTGGGTGTTGGGGTTGGATGGTGGCGTTGGGGTGGATGGTGGTGTTGGGGTGGATGGTGGCGTTGAGGGGTGGATGTGGCGTTGGGTTGGATGGTGGTGTTGGTGGATGGAGCGTTTGAGTTGGATGGTGGTGTTGGGATGGATGGTAATGTTGGGGATGGATGGTAAGTTGGGGTGGATGATGACGTTGGGGTGGATGGTAATGTTGGGTGGATGGTATTGGTGGGTGGATGGGTAACGTTGGGGTGGATGGTAACGTTGGGGTGGATGGTAATGTTGGGATGGATGGGTAACGTTGGGGTGGATGGTAACGTTGGGGTGGATGGTAACGTTGTGGTGGATGGTAGCTGGGGTGGATGGGGTGAGGATGGATGGTGGCGTTTGGGGTGGATGGTGTTGGATGGATGGTGGCGTTGGGGTTGGATGGTGTGTTGGGGTGGATGGTAACGTTGGGGTGGGATGGTAGTGTTGGGTGGATGTGGGTGACGTTGGGGTTGGATGGTGATGTTTGGGATGGATGGTGACGCGTGGGGTGGATGGTAGTGTTGGGGTGGATGGTAGTGTTGGGGTGGATGGTAGTGTTGGGATGGATGGAGTGACGTTTGGGGTGGATGGTGTTGGGGTGGATGGTAATGTTGGGGTGGATGGTGGCGTTGGGGGTGGATGGTAGTGTGTTGGGATGGATGGTGATGTTGGGGTGGATGGTGGCGTTGGATTGGATGGTGGTGTTGGGGTGGATGGTGGCGTTTAGGGGTGGATGGTAACTTTTGGGGTTGGATGGTAACGTTGGGGTGGATGGTAGCGTTGGGTGGTTGGTAATGTTGGGGTGGATGGTAATGTTGGGTGGAGGTAACGTTGGGGTGGATGGTAGTGTTGGGTGGATGGTAACGGTGGTGCTC
>NW_024715659.1:0-7092 GCF_018991925.1 Homarus americanus | reverse complement strand
TGGGTGGTGGTGAATGGTCCTGGGTGGTGGTGGATGGTTCTGGGTGGTGGTGAATGGTCATGGGTGTTGGTGGATGGTCCTGGGTGGTGGTGGATGGTCCTGGGTGGTGGTGGATGGTCCTGGGTGTTAAGGGGATTATTATTATGGGAAAATTGTAGTGTTTAATTAATTTTTATTTATGTCATGGGAAGAATTTCAGTGTTGTTGTTTTTGTTATTGTTTTTGTCTGTGTTGTTGTTGTTGAGGTTTTTGTTGTTGTTTTTGTCATTGTTTTTGATGTTGTTGATTATGATGTTTTTGTTAATGTTGTTGTTGTTGAGGTTTTTGTTGTTGTTTTTGTCATTGTTGATGTTGTTAATAATGTTGTTGTTACTATAGGACACTACAACACTCGTCTCCAGTCAGTACCCGAGACTAAACTATTCCAATACCTGTTCTGGGGGGAGTCAAGAGACGCGGTTGGGGGAGTTTATTGTGTGTAGTGGGAGGAAGGGAGGGAGGGGGAGAGAGAGGAAGGGAGGAAGGGTGGGAGGGATGGGGAGAGAGAGGAAGGGAGGAAGAAGAAGAGAGAGAGAGAGAGAGAGAGATGAAAGAAGGGAGATAAGAAAGGGTGTTTGAATAGTTTCGTGAAAATGAAAAAAGTTGTAAAGAGAAATATCATTGAAGACACTAAAGTTTGGATCAGTCTTGTGGCCGTCCGTGTATGAGAAGAGGCGCGGTGAGGAAAGAGTTGTCATACTCCCTCCGGTATATAAACACGACACGACACGACGACACAAAACAAAACAACAAGACACCGACACGACACCGACACGACACAGTCTGATATCCCTTACGAGTTGTTAAAAATAAAGGTATCTGATCTGTTTCAATAAATTCAATTAGTATAATAAAACACAAAGAAATTTACCCGCTCAAAACTCAAAAATTTCCCTTAAAACTCATAAATTTCCACTAAAACTCACAAATTTCCCCTAAAACTCATAAATTTCCCCTAAAAATCGAAACAATTGAGGGGAAAAAACCGAAAAGCTAAAAATATTTCCCCAGATAAATCCAAACATTAACCTGGAGGGGTAGAAACAGGGACGACATTTGACAGTACTGCAGTGGGCCCCTCAGGACGAAAAAGTTAAGTCATCGTTCTCAAAGGGAAAATAAAATAAGTTTGGCGAATCGTGTGACAAAATTGATTACTAGAGAGACGAGACTGATCCATGATCCTCAGAACTGTGTAGAGAGAGGCAGAGAGAGATAGAGACAGAGATGGGGAGAGAGGAAGGGAGAGACAGGAGGAGAGAAGGGGAGACAAACAAACAGACGGAAAGAGAGAAAGAGAGAGACAGAAAGAGAGAGAGAGAGGGAGAGAGAGAAAGCAAATGAGAAATAATGCGGCAGAGAGAGAGACGTAGAGAGAAAGGGAGAGAAAAGAGACAAAGAGAAGTAAAAACAAAGAAGATATAGATAGCCATATAGAGAGAAAGCAGCCAAGAGAGAGAGAGAGAGAGAGATAGAGAGTACACATATGGTCACATTAGCTCTCACGAAGCCCCAAAACACACAGTAAACAGACACTATAAATTACTACACAGACTTTCATAACCTGATCTCTCTCTCTCTCTCTCTCTCTCTCTCTCTCTCCTCCTATAAACATGAAGCCAAGACGAAATCTCATCCCTTACCTTTAACCTTCCTACGTAACTCCCAGCCCTCACCGTAACTCTTGACCCTCACCGTAACGCCCTGACCCTCGCCGTAACGCCTTGACCCTCACCGTAACGCCTTGACCCTCGCCGTAACGCCTTGACCCTCACCGTAATGTCCTGACCCTCACCGTAACGCCCTGACCCTCACCGTAACGCCCTGACCCTCACCGTAATGTCTTGACCCTCACCGTAATGTCCTGACCCTCACCGTAACGCCCTGACCTTCACTGTAACGCCCTGACCCTCACCGTAACGCCCTGACCCTCACTGTCACTCCCCAAGATCTAATTTCCTGGTACAGCAAGAACAGAAGAGGCAAATACAGACCAACCTGCCTTTAATCTTTTTATACACACACACACACACACACACACTCTCTCTCTTTCTCTCTCTCTTGGTGAATGTGTGTTGGAGAGTGTTGAAGGAAGGAAGAAAGGAGGAAGAAGAAGAGGAGGAGCAGGAAGAGCAGGAGCAGGAAGATGAGGTTATTGTTGGCAGACCGTGGTCACTAGACTCTTGAAGACTGTGTACCCTGATACTGGTGAATGAATAGTAATAGTCTTGGTGAAACGTACAGACCAACATACACGATAAAATAAACAAAACGATCCCCACAAAACGACCCCCGTAAAAAAATACGACCCCATTAAGAACAACGACTCCCCAAAAACGACTCTAAAAAACGACTTCAAAAATACGAACTCCCCAAGAACGACCTCAAACACGACCCTCCGAAACGAACCTTCGAAAATGACCCCAAAAACGACCCCAAAATCCATCCGGAAAACGACCCCCCAAAAACGACCCCCCTAAAAAAAACGACCCCCCAAAAAACGACCCATCCGAAAACGACCCCCAAAAAACGACCCCCCAAAATACGACCCCCAATAAACGACCCTCCCTAAAAATACGTAAACGAGATGAATAAAATTAGAATAAAAAAGAAAACAACAGAGAATAATTTAAGACCCTCGCCGGTGTTAAGAGGCAGGTGAGCTACCTAAAAGGTGAACACAGGTGAGCACAGGTGAACACAGATGAGAGAATGATTATATTGGTGAGAGAGACGTGAGGAAGAAAGGTAGAATGATTATAAAAGATAGTTAGGATACGTTACAATGGTTGTTGAGTTGGAGAACTGGTGTTTATTGCGTTGGGGAGAATGATGAGGTGCTAGAATGATCACAAGTCAGGAATAGAATGATGTTTGTTTTTTGTTTTTTTACGGGGATTAACCCACCCGGGCACAGGTCACTGACCCACATCGGGGCCTGGGGGGCGAAAATGTAATAATAATAATAATAATAATAATAATAATAATAATAATAATAATAATAAAAATACAAAAATGAAAAAAAGATCAAGAGTGAGAAACAATATATGTATGTTGTGTTGTCCAAGTAAGAGAAACAATTGAGACCCTGCAATTGTGTGTAAATGAGGTAGAAAGTCAGATCAGCAACCTGGGACTTGGTCACATATGACAGCAGAGTCTACCATTACATAACACATCATGCTTCCAAAACTTCCCATGCGGTAGTACCTCCCTGTTCGGTAGCTGCCTGGTACTAGAATGATCACAAGTCAAGAATAAATTGACCAAAAGTGAAGTTAGAATGACGAATGATTAGGGGTTAGAATGATGAATAATACGCTAGTGTTAAAGATATACGAGTCAGAATGATAAAATAATTAAAGGGAGAATGATCAAAGACATATTAGAATGACCAAAGCTAAAAGTGAGAACGTCTTTGGCATCAATAATGGCATTGATAGAGAAGGAAGGCTTGTGGCACTCTGAGACGTACTGAGAGTGGCAGACACAGACCTACGAGTATACAGAGTGGCAGACACAACACCTGGGGAAAAATGGCAGATTTCCTCTTGACTTAAATACGCTCGACATGTGAGAAGTGACGCAAGATTGATTAAACAAGTGAAAAGAGAGAGAGAGAGAGAGAGAGAGAGAGAGAGAGAGAGAGAGAGAGAGAGAGAGAGAGAGAGAGAGAGATTGAGAGAAAGATATTATTGAGAGAGTAGACGAGGGAAATAGACTGGAGAGAGAGAGAGATGTGAATTAGTGTTTACCCCCACTCATAAGTATAGTATTTGTCAACTTATATTATACAGGGTCTCCAGTCCACATTAAAATGAAAACAACTTTGTAAAACCTTATATACTTTTGATTGAATGATAACAGATTAATATCCACACACACACATTATAGTCAGTCTCTTCGAGTTTCATTTGGTGTATGGGTATACATCGTTTGGGTATAAGGTATAAGGCATCATTCTGGAGAGGTCAGGTCAGGTCAAAGTAAGGTAAGGTCAGGGTAGGTGATCTCAGTGGCCAGGAAACGTGAATTTTTAAGTTGGGATGAATATTTTTTTTTGGGGGGGGGGAGGAGGGAGGGGAGGGGAGGAAGCGAGTATGATTTTATATGATGGTGATGAAGGAAGGAATAGAGGGAGAGATGGAGAGGAATTATGAAGGAGGGAAGGTTGAAGGAAAGATGAGAATAGGAAAAGGAAGGGAGGAAGGAGACAGGGAAAATTGAAAAACTGATAAAGATGATGGAAGGGTGAAAATAAAGAGGATGGCGAGGAAAGAAAGAAGGATAGAGGGAAGGAAAGAAAGAAGGATAGAGGGAAGGAAAGAAATCACGAAAATTTTAAATGAAGAAATGAAGACGAAAATCAACAAAAAAATTAAATAAAAGAAGAAATAATCATGAGAGAAGAAAGAAGAGAAATTGCTGGATTGACAAACACGACAGCCACACGGACACGACGACAAGAGATTATGTTAATTTGAGAAAAACTTGGTGGTTGTGATGTGTCTGTCTGTCTGTCTGTCTGTCTGTCGCTTCCTGTTGGTGTAGGATGATAATAAGCTGATTAGATCTCTCTCTCTCTCTCTCTCTCTCTCTCATATCTACTTCAGGAGACGTGTGTGTGTGTGTGTGTGTGTGTGTGTACGTTGGCGACACACGGTGTAATTGTCAGCTTGCTCGCCTCGCAAGAGAATGAACCCGGGTTCCATTTCCGGGCAGGGTGAGACCATGAGCAAGTTCCTTTGCGTCATTTACCTCTATCTACCCAACAGTAATTGGGGACCTGGATGTTAATCGATTCGCGCGTCGTGTTACGGGGTAATGGTTAGCCAGTGCATTTGGCCACGGACTAATCCTTGACACTGGGTCACTCAGCTCCTTAACTCAGGGTGTGGTTGTTGTGTTGGCGGCAGCTTCAACACCTTAAACAAATTCACGCCTAGGTGGCCCTTGGGCCTGGCCATTCTCATTACAGGAGGGGCAACCATTATAATAATAAAAAACAAAAACAAAAAACGATCATCAACTTCAGGTACACCAATCATCCTTGTAAAAAAAATCCTGATTGAATAATTTCCTCAGTAATATACAAGTGAACCAAACTTGGGTACTACACAACTACAGTATCACTCAATGACTTATTTTACACTATATCTACTACCACTTAACATTTCTATATCAGTTCAACAACCATCACTCAACCTTGTTCCATTTTATTTAAAGTTCGTTAATCAATAAGAGGAATTATTATCACAACACAAGCATTCATTAATCAGTCTCCATTGTGAATCATTTTGCTGGGGTGTGTGGGAGGATTACGCTGGATAATAACTTTAGTGTTTTGTATATCCAGAAGAATCTTAACTCCAGCTTACTCCAACTCATAACTAACCTAATCTAACACAACCTAACCTAATCTAATCTAACCTAACCTGAAAAATCTCCACGACAACTTACTCCAACTAATAACTAACCAAACATAAGCTAACATAATTACAGACAGACAGACACACACACACACACACACACACACACACTGTTACGCCGTCTCTTAATTTACTTAAATATCCAGGTTCTAGGCGTAACCAAACAAAAAAAGTGAAGTAAATTAAAAGGGAATAAAAATTAATAAACTAAACCTTTAAGAATTTATAATTAATTAAATATTAACACAATAAAGAGCCTCGTAGGCTATCACAACAAATTGATTCACCATCGAAACTTTTAAGACACAAATGATACTAAAACATCGAAACATCAAAAGAACAATAATAAAGCATTGGATTGCGTTAACACTGCATAAACATATAAAAACTAACACCGAAATTACCTAAAGTGAAACAACACTGAATTACTTAAATGTAACTAATCAAATACTGATGGACACAAACAGAGACATAAATAGGTACTCACATAGATATACCACATTGGTGGCGACAGGAACAACACAAATAAATTAAGTATAAGTAACAGGTGACGAGTGTCACTCAAAGGATGTGGACTGTATGACAGGAGGACTGAACTAACTCCGTCAGTTGGTGGGTCCTATATATAAGGTCGGTTCCCGCCACGCGACCCGCCGGTGGGTCGTTTAACGATGCAGATGGTCGTTAGAGAACAAAGAATACTGGTTACAATACAAAATGGGTTTGAACAAATAATAACAGTTAAAACCTTAACAGCACAGGGTTAAGGTGACTAGATTATATAATAGTAAATACAACACATCATTACAGGTATAATATGGAACATGGAAGCATGTTATATAAAAAAAATAGAAAAATACGACACGGTCGTAACAACACACACACATAAACCATAAATATGTTATATGGAACATAAATATAACTTCCAAAATCACTCTCATATACTTCCTAACCGCGGCCTGACGAAATAGTACACCTGTAACGTTCTGTCAGGGCTCAGGTCGAGGCTCCTCCTTACTGATCATCTATACGTGTGTGTGTGAGTGTGAGATGTTTCCTAGTATGTAATAAAAAAGGCGGGGATCCGCTTTTGAATTTTGCCACATACAGCGGCTAGTTTATTGTGCACCCATATTCATCCAGTGAACGGTAGCGTAGGCAGATTATAGTTAAACAGTAGAAGTCAGAATATTATGGAACTGAATGTTAAAACAATGTATTTCCAAAAAATTATTTGTTTAGTTCTGTACAGTACATCGCCCTCTCCCTCAACCTGCCATTATTCAATAAATTATTTGTTCCCTCGTTCTAACAAGAGATACACGATAACATATCATATTTGAAGATAAAAATACACTGTCCAGGAAGAGTCATAACAAACTTGGGGGTTATCTGAGAGAGAGAGAGAGAGAGAGAGAGAGATAGAGAGAGAGAGAGAGAAACAATACCTTCTACAGTACAGTTATATAGTATGACCACCATGACCCACGGAGATCTGTACCTCTTGGCTCCTGACCTCTGTTGACCTTGTGTATACTCACCCAGTTGACCTTTCCTGCCCTATCTCGCCCATTCCTCCTACAGTCAAGGGCTGGGAGGCCGAGGGGGGGGAAGGAGGGGAATG
>NW_024715658.1:0-25997 GCF_018991925.1 Homarus americanus | reverse complement strand
CTGACACTCCCAGGTACACCTCTGACCTCCCAGGTACCTCTGACACTCCCAGGTACCTCTGACACTCCCTGGTACACCTCTGACACTCCCAGGTACCAATGACACACTCAGGTACACCTCTGACACTTCAGGTACACCCCTGACACTTCCAGGTACACCAATGATGCTCCCAGGTACACCGCTGACACTCCCAGGTCACTGCTGACACTGCCAGGTACACCTCAGACACTGCCAGGTACACCTCAGACACTCCCAGGTAAAGCTCAGACACTCCAGTAACACCTCAGACACTCCCAGGTGCACCTGTGACACTCCCAAGTGCACCTCTGACACTCCAGGCACACCTCTTACACTCCTAGGTACACCTCCGACAATCCCAGGTACACCTCTGACACTCAGGTACACTTCTCACACACCCAGGTACACCTTTGACACTCCCAGGTACACCTCTCATACTCCCAGGTACACCTCTGACACTTCAGAACACCTCTGACACTCCCAGGTACACCAATGATACTACCAGGTCTCTGACACTCCCAGGTACACCTCGATACTCCCAGGTACACCTCCGATACTCCCAGGTACACCTCAGACACTGCCTGGTTCACCTCTGACACTTCCAGATACACCTGACCTCCCAGGTATACCAATGATACTACCAGGTACACCTCTGACACTCCCAGGTACACCTCCGATACTCCCAGGCACACCTCCGAGAGCTCCAGGTGCACCAGACCTCCCTGGTTCACCTCTGACCTCCCTGGTTCACCTCTGACACTCCTGGTACCTCTGACACTCCCAGGTACACCACCTACACTCCCTGGTTTTCCCTGACACTCCCAGGTACACCTCAGACACTCCCAGGTACACCTCTGACACTCCCAGGTACTACTCTGACACTCCCAGGTACCTCTGGTTACTCCAGGTACACCACTGACCTCCCAGTTACACCTCCGACACTCCAGTTACACCTGACCTCCCAGGTACCCTGACACTCCCAGGTACACCTCTGATGCTCCCAGGTACACCTCTGACACATCCGGATACCTGTGACATTCCAGGTACACCAATCACACTCCCAAGTACAACTCACCCTCCAGGTACACAATCACACTCCCAGGTACACCTCTGACTCTTCAAGGTACACCTCTGACACTCCCAGGTACACCTCCTGACACTCCCAGGTATGCCTCTGACACTCCCAGGAACACCTCTGACACTCCCAGGTACACCTCTGACACTCCCAGGTACACCTCTGACACTTCCAGGTACACCCTGACACTTCAGGCACACCCTGACACTCCCAGGTACACCAATGACACTCCCAGGTACACCTCTGACCTCCCAGTTTGACACTCCCAAGTACACCGCTGACACTGCCAGGTACACTCGAACCTGCCAGGTACACTTCAGACACTCCAGGTACAGCTCAGACACTCCCAGTTACACCTCTATAACTCCCAGGTGCACCTGTGACACTCCCAGGCACCTCTCTGACACTCCCAGGTACACCTCTGACAATCCAGTTACACCGCTGACACTGCCAAATGCACCTATGACACTCCAGGTTCACCCTGACCTGTTACACCCCTGACACTCCCAGGTACACCTCTGACAATCCAAGGTACACCTCAGGCACTCCCAGGTACACCTCTGACCTTCCAGGTACACCCCTGACACTTCCAGGTACACCCCTGACACTTCCAGGTACACACCCCTGACACTCCCAGATACACCAATGACACTCCCAGGTACACCTCTGACCTCCTAGTACACCTCTGACACTCCCAGGTACCAATGACACACTCAGGTACACCGCTGACACCTCCCAGTTACACCTCAGGCACTCCCAGGTACACCTCTGACACTTCCAGGTACACCCCTGACACTTCCAGGTACACCTCTGACCCTTCAGGTACACCTCTGACACTCCCAGGTACACTTCTCCCACCTCCCAGGTACACCGCTGACCTCCCAGGTACACCTCTGACATTCCCAGGTACACCTCCGATACTCCCAGGTACACCTCCGATTCTCACGGTGCTCTCTGACACTCCCTGGTACACCACTGACACTCCCAGGTGCACCTCAGATACTCCCAGGTTACCTTTGACACTTCAGATCCCTCTGACCTCCCAGGTACACCAATGATACTAGGTACCTCTGACACTCCCAGGTACACCTCCGTGCTCCCAGGTACACCTCCGATACTCCCAGGTACACTTTAGACACTCCCTGGTTCACCTCTGACACTCCTGGTTCACCTCTGACACTCCTGGTACACCTCTGACCTCCCAGGTACCCTCCGATACTCCCAGGTACACCTCCGATTCTACGGTACTCCTCTGACACTCCCTGGTCTCCACTGACACTCCCAGGTACACCTCAGATACTCCCAGGTACATTTGACACTTCAGATACCTCTGACACTCCCAGGTACACCAATGATACTACCAGGTACACCTCTGACACTCCAGGTACACCTCCGATGCTCCCAGGTACACCTCCGTCTCCCAGGTACACAGACACTCCCTGGTTCACCTCTGACACTCCCTGGTTCACCTCTGACACTCCCTGGTACACCTCTGACACTCCCAGGTACACCTCTGACATTCCCAGGTACACCTCCGATACTCAGGTACCTCCGATTCTACGAGGTACTCCTCTGACACTCCCTGGTACACCACTGACACTCCAGGTACACCTCAGATACTCCCAGGTACACCTTTGACACTTCCAGATACACCTCTGACCTCCCAGGTACACCAATGATACTACCAGGTACACCTCTGACACTCCCAGGTACACCTCCGATACTCCCAGGTACACCTCCGATACTCCCAGGTACCGACACTCCTGGTTCACCTCTGACGCCTGGTTCACCTCTGACCTCTATTTTATCTGACACTCAGGTACCTCTTACACTCCCTGGTTTCTCCTGATCTCCCAGATTACCTCAGACACTCCCAGGTACACCTCTGACACTCCCAGGTACTACTCTCACACTCCCAAGTACACCTCTGACACACCAGGTACACCTCTGTGCTCCCAGTTACACCTCCGCTTCCCAGTTACACCTGACACTCCCAGGTACACCTGACTCCCAGGTACACCATGATACTCCCAGGTACACCTCTGACACTTCCAGATACCTCGGCTGCTCCATGTACACAATCACACTCCCAAGTACAACTTTGACACTCCCAGGTGCACTGACACTACCATGTACCTCTGACACTCCCAGGTACTCCTTTGACCTGCCAGGTGCTCCTCTGACCTCCCAGGAACACCTCCTGGCTCCAGGTACCTCCCAGACTCCCAGGTACATGACCTCCCAGGTACACCCTGACACTCCCAAGTACACCATGACACTGCCAGGTACACCTCAGACACTGCCAGGTACACTTCAGACACTCCCAGGTACAGCTCAGACACTCCCAGTTACACCTCCTACAACTCCCAGGTGCACCTGACACTCCCAGGCACACCTCTGACACTCCCAGGTACACCGCTGACAATCCCAGTACACCGCTGACACTGCCAGATACACCTATGACACTCAGGTTCTACAACCTCCCAGTTACCCCTGACACTCCCAGGTACACCTCTGACAATCCAAGGTACACCTCAGGCACTCCCAGGTACCTCTGACACTTCCAGTACCCCCCATCCAGGTACACCCCTGACACTTCCAGGTACACCCTGACACTCCCAGATACACCAGACTCCTAGGTACACCTCTGACACTCCTAGTACACCTCTGACACTCCCAGGTACCAATGACACACTCAGGTGCACCGCCTGACACTCCCAGTTACACCTCCAGGCACTCCCAGGTACACCTCTGACACTTCCAGGTACTGACACTTCCAGGTACACCTCTGACCCTTGGTACACCTCTGACACTCCCAGGTACCTTCTCTACTCCCAGGTACACCGCTGACCTCCCAGGTACACCTCTGACATTCCCAGGTACACCTCCGGTCTCCCAGGTACCTCCGATTCTGGCCTCTCAGCCTCCTGGTACACCACTGACTCCCAGGTACACCTCAGATCTCCCAGGTACACCTTCAGATACACCTCTGCACTCCCAGGTACACCAATGATACTACCAGGTACACCTCTGACACTCCCAGGTACACCTCGTCTCCCAGGTACACCTCCGATACTCCCAGGTACACTTTGAGCACTCCCTGGTTCACCTCTGACCTCCCTGGTTCACCTCTGACCTCCTGGTACCTCTCTGGCACTCCCAGGTACACCTCTTACACTCCTGGTTTCTCCTGATACTCCCAGGTCCTCAGACACTCCCAGGTACACCTCGACACTCCCAGGTACTACTCTCACACTCCCAAGTACACCTCTGACACACCCAGGTACACCTCTGACCTCCCAGTTACACCTCCGACACTCCCAGTTACCTGACCTCCCAGGTACACCCGACCTCCCAGTACCTATGATACTCCCAGGTACACCTCTGACACTTCCAGATACACCTCTGACACTCCCATGTGCACCAATCCCTCCCGTCTTTGACCTCCCAGGTGCACCACTGACACTACCATGTGCACCTCCCAGGCCTCCCAGGTACTCCTTTGACGCTGCCAGGTGCTCCTCTGGCCTCCAGACACCTCCACACTCCAGGTACACCTCTGGCCTCCCAGGTACACCATGACACTCCCAGGTACACCCCTGACCTCCCAAGTGCCACACTCCAGGTACACCTCAGACTGCCAGGTACACTTCAGACACTCCCAGGTACAGCTCAGACACTCCCAGTTACACCTCTCTACTCCCAGGTGCACCTGTGACACTCCAGGCACACCTCTGACACTCCAGGTACACCGCCCCAACCAGTTACACCGCCAGCACTGCCAGATACACCTGTGACCTCCAGGTTCACCCCTGACACTCCCAGTTACCCTGACGCTCCCAGGTACACCTCTGACAATCCAAGGTACACCTCAGGCACTCCCAGGTACACCTCTGACACTTCCAGGTACACCCTGACACTTCCAGGTACACCCTGACATGCCTCTGACCTCCAGGTGCACCAATGACACTCCCAGGTACACCACTGACACTCCCTGGTACACCTCTGACACTCCCAGGTACACCAATGACACTCCCAGGTAAACTAATGACTCTCCAGGTACACCTCTGACACTCTCAGGTACACCTCTGACACTCCCAGGTACACCTCTGGCTCCCAGGTACCTCTGCACTCCCAGGTGCCTCTCACACTCCCAGGTACAACTCTGACCTCCCAGGTATTCCACTGACATTCCTGGTTCACCTCGACCTCCCTGGCACACCTTTGACACTCCCAGGTACACCTCTGACACTCCCAGGTACCTCCGTACTCCCAGGTACACCTCCGATGCTCCCAGGTACTCCTCTGACCTCCCTGGTACCTCTGACCTCCAGGTACACCTCTGATACTCCCAGGTACCTCTGACACTTCAAATACACCTCTGGCACTCCCAGGTACACCAATGATACTGGTACCTCTCTGACACTCCCAGGTACCTCTGATGCTCCCAGGTACACCACCCAGCACTTACGGATACACCTCTGACACTCCCAGGTACACCAATCACACTCCAAGTACAACTCTGAGCCTCCCAGGTACACCACTGAGACTCCAGATACACCTATGACACTCCAGGTACACCCCTGACCTCCCAGTTACACCTGACCTCCCAGGTACACCTCTGACAATCCCAGGTACCTCAGGCACTCCCAGGTACACCTCTGACATGGTACACCCCTGACACTTCAGGTACACCCTGACCTTCCACGTACACCTCTGACACTTCCAGATACACCTCTGACACTCCCAGGTACAGCAATCACACTCCCAGTACAACTCTGACACTCCCAGGTACACCACTGACTATCACGTACACCTCTGACACTCCCAGGCACACCTCCTAACCTCCCAGGTACACCTCTGACACTCCCAGGACACCTCTGATGCGCCCAGGTATGCCTCTGGCACTCCCAGGTACAACACTGACACTCCCAGGTACACGCTGACACTGCAAGATACACCTCTGACATTCCATGGACACCTCAGACACTTGAGCAGACCTCAGACACTCCCAGGTACACCTCAGACACTCCCAGGTACACCACTGACACTCCCATGCACCTCTGACCTCCCAGGTACTCCTTTGACGCTCAGGTACTCCTCAGACACTCCCAGTTACCCCTGACACTCCCAGGTACACTCAGACAATCCCAGGTACCTCAGGCACACCCAGGTGCACCTCTGACACTTCCAGGTACACCACTGACACTTCCAGGTACACCCTGACACTTCACGTACACCTCTGACACTTGAACACCTCTGCACTCCCAGGTACACAATCACACTCCCAAGTACAACTCTGACACTCCCAGGTACACCACTGACACTACATGCACCTCTGACACTCCCAGCCACACCTCTGACACTCCCAGTTACACCTCGACACTCCCAGGTACACCTCTGATACATGGTATGCCTCAGACACTCCCAGGTACACCGCTGACACTCCCAGGTACACCGCTGACACTTGAATACACCTCTGACATTCCATGTACCTCGAACCTTCCAGGTACACCCCTGACACTTCCAGGTCACACCCTGACACTTCCAGTACCTCTGACCTCTCAGGTACAATGACACTCCAGGTACACCACTAGCACTCCTGGTACCTCTGACCTCCCAGGTACCTGAACACTCCCAGGTACACCTCTGACACTTCAGGTACACCTCTGACACTCCCAGGTACACCTCAGGCACTCCCAGGTACACCTCTGACACCAGGTACACCCTGACACTTCCAGGTACACCCCTGACACTTTCACGTACACCTCTGACACTTCCAGATATACCTCTGACACTCCCAGGTACAGCAATCACACTCCCAAGTACAACTCTGACACTCCAGGTACACCACTGATGCTACCTGTCAACCTCAGGCACACCTCTGACACTCCCAGGTACACCTGACACTCCCAGGTACACCTCTGATACGCCCAGGTATACCTCTGACACTCCCAGGTACACCGCTGACACTCCCAGGTACACCGCTGACACCCAAGATACACCTCTGACATTCCATGTCACCTCAGACTTGGGGGCCTCAGACACTCCCAGGTAAACCTCAGACACTCCCGGTACACCTCTGACACTCCCAGGTACACCTCTGACACACCAGGTACTCCTTTGACGCTCCCAGGTACTCCTCAGACACTCCCAGTTACACGAGCACTCAGGTTCACCTCTGACAATCCCGTCACCTCAGGCACCAGGTACACCTCTGACACTTCCAGGTACACCTGACACTTCCGGTACACCCCTGACACTTCCACGTACACCTCTGACACTTCCAGATACACCTCTGACACTCCCAGGTACAATCTACTCAGACCACTCTGACACTCCCAGGTACACCACTGACACTACCATGCACCTCCTGACACTCCCAGGCACACCTCTGACACTCCCAGGTACACCTCTGACACTCCCAGGTACACCTCTGATGCATGGGTATGCCTCTGACACTCCCAGGTACACATGACACTCCCAGGTACCGCTGACACTGCAGAGATACACCTCTGACATTCCATGTACCTCAGACACTTCCAATACAGACACTTCCAGGTACACACCTGACACTTCCAGGTACACCTCTGACACTCCCAGGTACACCAATGACACTCCCAGGTACACCACTGACACTCCCTGGTACCTCTGACACTCCCAGGTACCTGTGCGCTCCCAGGTACCTCTGACACTTCAAGGTACACCTCTGACACTCCAAGTACACCTCTGACACTCCCAGGTACCTCTCTGACACTCTGAGAACACCTCTGACACTCCCAGGTACACAAACGACACTCCCAGGTACACCACTGACACTCCTGGTACACCTCTGACCTCCCATGTCACCAATGACATCCCAGGTACACCTTTGACACTTCAAGGTAACACTCCTGCACACTCTGACACTCCCTGGTACAATTCTGACACTCCCAGTTACACCAATGACACACCTGTACACTCTCTGACACTTCCAGGTGTACACCCTGACACTTCCAGGTACACCAATGATACTTCCCAGGTACACCGCTGACACTCCCAGGTACACCGCTGACACTGTGTACACTCTCAGACACTGCTGTGTACCTGTGACACTCCCAGGTGTGCCTGTGACACCCTTCAGTAACACCTCACACTCTCAGGTGCACCTGTGCACTCCCTGCAGTGCACCTCTGGACACTCCCAGGCACAATTCCCTGACACTCCCAGGTACACCTCCTGACACTCCCAGGTACACCTCTGACACCCCAGGTACACTTCACACACCCAGGTACACACCTTGACACTGCTGTGTACACCTTGCCATACTCCCAGGTACACCTCTGACACTTCCAGATGGCTACCTCTCTGACACCCCAGGTACAACCAATGATACAACCAGGTACACCTCTCTCTACCTAGGGCCACCTGATACTCCCAAGTACACCTCCGAGACTCCTAGCAGGTACACCTCCTGCATTGCCTCTGTTCACCTCTGATACTTCCAGATACCTCTGACACTCCCAGGTACAATACCCACGATACTACCAGGTACACCCCTGGCACTCCCAGGTACACCTCTGACACTCCCAGGTACACATCTGACACTCTCAGGAACACCTCTGACACTCCCAGGTATGCCCTGACACTCCCAGGTACACCTCTGACACTCCCTGGTACACCCCTGACACTCCCAGTACACCAATGACACACCAGGTACAGCCTCTGACACTTCCAGGTACACCCCTGACACGCAGGTGGGGCTACCCACGATACTCCTGTGTGTACACCGCTGACACTCAGGTACACCCCTGACACTGCCAGGTACACCTCGTGGCACTGCAAGGTACACTCTGTGACACTCCTGTGCCTGGGACACTCCCAGTAACACTCAGACAGCTCCCCAGGTGCACCCGTGACACCCTCCAAAGTGCACCCCCTGACACTCCCAGGCACACCTCTACACCTCTAGGTACACCTTCCACAATCCCAGGTACACCTCTAACAGCCACCCCGGGAGTGTACACCTCTCACACACCCAGGTACATCTTGACACTCCCAGGTACACCTTCATACTCCCAGGTGCACCTCTACACTTCCAGATACCTCCTGACACTTAGTGCTACCTCAATGACATGGCTGGTGGCCACCTCTGATACTCCCAGTTACACCGCTGACACTGCTGTGATACACCCATGACACTCCAGGTACACCCCTGACACCTCCAGTTACACCCCTGACACCCAGGTGCCACCTCTGACAACCAAGGTACACCTCAGGCACTCCCAGGCACACCCTGACACCCCAGGTACACCGCCGACACCGCCAGTACACACTCAGACACCGCCAGGTACACTCAAACACTCCCAGGTACAGCCTGTGACACTCCCAGTTACACCTTCTAGTAGAACTCCCAGGTGCACCTGTGACACTCCCAAGTGCACCTCTGACACTCCCAGGCACACCTCTGACACTCCCAGGTACACCGCTGACACTCCCAGGTACACCGCTGACACTGCAAGACACACCTCTGACATTCCATGTACACCTCAGACACTTCCAGGTAGACCTCAGACACTCCCAGGTACACCTCAGACACTCCCAGGTACAATTCTCTGGACACTCCCAGGCCACCTCTCTGACACCCCAGGTACCTTTTGACGCTCCCAGGTACCTCAGACACTCCCAGTTACACCCCCGACACTCCCAGGTACACCCTCTGACAACCCCAGGTACACCTCAGGCACACCCAGGCAGGCCACCTCTGACACCTCCAGGTACACCCCCTGACACCTCTGGTACACCCCCGACACTTCCACGTACAATTCTTCTGACACTTACAGATACAATTTGAGCCACTCCTGTACACCACAATCACACTCCTAAGTACAACTCACACTCCCAGTACACCACTGGACACTACCACGTACACCTTCTGACACCCAGGCACACCTCTGACACTCCCAGGTACACCCCTCTGGACACTCCCAGGCCACTCTGATACGCCCAGGTATACCTCTGACACTCCCAGGTACACTGCTGACACTCCCAGGTTCACCGCTGAGACTGCAAGATACACCTCTGACATTCCATGTACACCTCAGACACCTCCCCAGGTACACTGACACTTCCAGGTACACACCCTGACACTTCCAGGCTACCTCTGACACTTGCGGGCTACCACAATGACACTCCCAGGTACACTGGACACTCCCGGGTACACCTCTGACACTCCCCAGGTACACCAATGACACTTGTGTGGCCAATTCCTCTGACACTCAAGGTACACCTCTGACAATTTGCAGACCTCCTGAGCCACCCCAGGTACACCTCCTCTGGACACCTAAGGAACACCTCTGACACCCCAGGCACACCAACGACACCCCATGTACACCACTGACACTCCCTGGTACACCTCTGACACTCCCAGGTACACCCACCACACTCCCAGGCAGTGGCCACCTCTGGACACTTCAAGGAACACCTCTGACACCAGGTGGCTACCTCTTGACACTCCCAGGTACACCTCTGGACACTCTGAGGAACACCTCTGACACCCCAGTACACCAACGACACCCAGGTACACCACTGACACTCCCTGGTACACCTCTGACACCTCCCAGGTACAACTGCAATCACACCCCAGGTACACCCTCTGACACCAAGCACACCTCTGACACCCCAGGTACACCTCCCATACCCAGGCACACCTCTGACACACCTTGAGGAACACTGACACTTCCAGGTACACCCCTGACACCCCTGGTACACCAATGACACTCCTGGGCACAATTCCTCTGACACTCCCGGTACACCTCTGACACTCCCAGTTACACCAATGACACACTCAGGTACACCCTCTGGACACCTGGTGGTACACCCCCGACACTTCCAGGTACACCAATGATACCCCAGGTACACCGCTGACACTCCCAGGCCACCGCTGACACCCGAGGTACACTTCTCACACACCCAGGCACACCCTTGACACCCCAGGCAATACCTCTCATACTCCCAGGTGCACCTCTGACACTTCCAGATACACTCTTGACACTCCCAGGTACACACCACGATACTACCAGGTACACCTCTGACACTCCCTAGCTACACCGCCGGACACTGCCAGATACACCCATGACACCTCCACACCCCCGGACACTCCCAGCAGTCTAATTCCCCTGACACTCCCAGGTACACACCTCTGACAACGGGCTGCACACCCTCAGGCACTCCCAGGTACACCTCTGAGACTTCCAGGTACACCGCTGACACTTCCAGGTACACCCCTGACACTTCCAAGTACACACTGGACACTCCCAGGTACACCAATGACACTCCCAGGTACACCACTGACACTCCCCTGGTACACTACTGGCACTCCCAGGTACACCAATGACACTCCCAGGTAAACCAATGACTCTCCCAGGCACACCCCGGACACTCTCAAGTACACCTCTGACACTCCCAGGTACACCTCTGACACTCCCAGTTACACTTCAGAAACTCCTGTGCACCTGTAGACACTCCCAAGTGCACCTCTGACACTCCCAGGCACACATCTGACACTCTGGTGGTACACCGCTGACACTCCCAGTTACACCTCAGGCACTCCCAGGTACACCTCTGACACTTCCAAGTACACCCCTGACACTTCCAGGTACACCTCTGTCCCTTCCAGGCACACCCCGACACTCCCAGGTACACTTCCTACACTCCCAGGCAAGGCCACTCTCTGGACACTTGTGTACACCAATGCATTACTCAGGTACAATTACACTGACACTCCGTGTACACCTCTGACACTCCCAGGTGGCCACCAAATTTATCACCCCAGGCACCTCTGGACACTCAAGGTACACTCTGACACTCCCAGGTACACCTCTGACACTCCCAGGTACACACTCTCTGATACCAAGGAACACCTCTGCAACGACACTCCCAGGTACACCACTGACACTCCCTGGTACACCTCTGACACTCCCAGGTACACCAATCACACTCCCAGGTACACCTCTGACACTTCAAGGTACACCTCTGACACTCCCAGGTACACCTCTGACACTCCCAGGTACACCTCTGACACTCTGAGGAACACCTCTGACACTTCCAGGTACACCCCTGACACTCCCTGGTACACCAATGACACTCCCAAGTACACCTCTGACACCCCCTGGTACACCTCTGACACCCTAGTTACACCAATGACACACTCAGGTACACCTCTGACACTTCCAGGTACACCCCGACACTTCCAGGTACACCAATGATACTCCCAGGTACACCGCTGACACTCCCAGGTACACCGCTGACACTGCCAGGTACACCTCAGACACTGCCAGGTACCTCCCAGACACTCCCAGGCAAAGCCTCAGACACTCCCAGTAACACCAGACACTCTCAGGTGCACCTGTGACACTCCAGTGCACTTCTGACACTCCCAGGCACACCTCTGACACTCCCAGGTACACCTCCGACACACTCCCAGGTACACCTCTGACACTCCGAGGTACACTTCACACACCCAGGTACACCTTGACACTCCCAGGTACACCTCTCATACTCCCAGGTGCACCTCTGACACTTCCAGATACACCTCTGACACTCCCAGGTACACCAATGATACTACCAGGTACACCTCTGACACTCCCAGTTACACCGCTGACTGCCAGATACACCCGCGGCCTCCAGGTGCACCCTGACACTCCCAGTTACACCCTGACCTCCCAGGTTACACCTCTGACAATCCAAAGGTACACCTGCAGAGCACTCCCAGGTACACCTCTGACACTTCCAGGTACACCCCTGACACTTCCAGGTACACCCCTGACGCTTCAAGTACACCTCTGATACTCCCAGGTACACCAATGGCCTCCCCAGGTACACCACTGGCCTCCCCTGGTACATCACTGGCACTCCCAGGTACACCAATGACACTCCCAGGTAGGCCAATGAGCTCTCCCAGGTACACCTCCTGACCTCTCAGGTACACCTCCTGACACTCCCAGGTGCCTCCTGACACTCCCAGTTACACCTCAAAACTCAGGTGCCTGTGACACTCTTAAGTGCACCTCTGACACTCCCAGGCACATCTGACCTCCCCAGGTACACCGCTGAGCCTCCCAGTTACCTCAGGCACTCCCCAGGTACACCTCCCCAGGCACTTCCAGGTACACCCCTGACTTGCTTCAGGTGCCTCTGTCCCTTCAGGTACACCTCCTGACACTCCCAGGTGCACTTCCACACTCCCAGGTACACCTCTGACACTCCCAGGTACACCACTGACCTCCCAGGTACACCTCCCTGACACTCCCAGATTACTCCACCTGACATTCCATGGTTCCTCTGGCCTCCCTGGTTCACCTTGACACTCAGAGTACACCTCTGACATTCCCAGAGTACACCTCCGATACTCCCAGGTACACCTCCGATTCTCCCAGGTACTCCTCCTGACAATCCTGGTACACCTCCTGGCCCCTCCCAGGTACCTCAGATACTCAGGTACACCTTTGACACTTCAGATACCTCTGTTACTCCAGGTACACCAATGATACTACCAGGTACACCTCTGACACTCGCAATGACACCTCCGATACTCCCAGGTACACCTCCGATACTCCCAAGGTACACTTCAGACACTCCTGGGTGCCACCTCTGACACTCCCTGGTTCACCTCTGACACTCCCAGGGCACACACCTCTTACACTCCTGGATCTCCCCTGATGCTCCCAAGGTACACCTCTGACACTCCAGAGTACTACTCCACACTCCCAGGTACATCTCTGACACTCCCAGGTACACCTCCTGACACTCCCAGTTACACCTCCGACACTCCCAGTTACACCCCTGACCTCCCAGGAACACCCCTGGCCTCCCAGGTGCACCTATGATGCTCCCAGGTACACTCGGCGCGCAGAATGCACCTCTGGCCTCCCATGTACACCAATCACACTCCCAAATTACCAACTCTGACACTCCCAGGTGCACCACTGACACTACCATGTACACCTCCTGACCTCCCAGGTACTCCTTTGACGCTGCCAGGTACTCCTCTGACTTACTCCCAGGAACACCTCTGACACTCCCAAGGTTACCTCTGGCCTCCCAGGTACACCGCTGAGCCTCCCAGGTACACCTTACACTCCCAGGTACACGCTGACACTGCCAGGTGCACCTCAGACACTGCCAGGTACACTTCAGACACTCCCAGGTACAGCTCAGACACTCCCAGTTACCTCTATGGCTTCCCAAGGTGCACCTGTGACACTCCCAAGTGCACCTCTGACACTCCAGACACACCTCTGACACTCCCAGGTACCTGCTGACACTCCCAGGTACACCGCTGTTGCACCAAGACACACCTCTGACATTCCGTGTACACCTCAGACTTGCTTCCAGGTGAGACCTCTGACACTCCCAGGTTACACCTCAGAGACTCCCAGGTACACCCCCTCTGACACTCCCAGGTACACCTCCTGACACTCCCAGGTACTCCTTTGACGCTCCCAGGTACTCCTCGGAGCCTCCCAGTTACACCCCTGACACTCCCAGGTACACCTCTGACAATCCCAGGTACACCTCAGGCACACCCTGGTACACCTCTGACACTTCCAGGTACACCCTGACACTTCCAGGGTACCCCTGACACTTCCACGTACCTCTGACACTTCCAGATGCACCTCTGACACTCCCAGATGCACCAATCACACTCCCAAGTACAACTCACAGGCCTCCCAAGACACACCACACTGACACTACCATTACACCTCTGACACTCCCAGGCACACCTCTGACATAGGTATACCTCTGACACTCCCAGGTACACCTCCTGATACTCCCGGGTATACCTCTGACGCTCCCAGGTACACCATGACCCCCATGTACACCATGACACTGCCAAGATACACCTCTGACATTCATGTACACCTCAGACACTTCCCGGTACACCTGGCACTTGGGTACACACCCTGACACTTCCAGGTACACCTCTGACATTCAGGTACACCAATGACACTCCCAGGTACACCAGTGACCTCCCTGGTACACCTCTGACCTCCCAGACACACAAATGACACTCCCAGGGTACACCTCTGACACTTCAAAGGTGCACCTCTGACTTACTCCCAGGTACCTCTGACACTCCCCAGGTACACCTCTGACACTCTAAGGAACACCCTCTGACACTCCCAGGTACATAACGACACTCCCAGGTACACCACTGACACTCCCTGGTACACCTCCTGACCTCCCAGGTGCCCCAATCACAATCCCAGGTACACCTTTGACACTTCAGGTGCACCTCCTGACCTCCCAGGTACACCTCTGACACTCCCAGGTGCACCTCCCCGACACTCTGAGGAACACCTCTGACACTTCAGATTACACCCCTGACCTCCCTGGTACACCAATGACCCCTCCCAAATTACACCACTGACCTCCTGGACCACCTCTGATGATACTTCCAGATACACCCCTCTGTCACTCCCAGGTACACCAATGATACTACCAGGTACACCTCTGACACTCCCAGGTACACCTCTGACCTCCTGGGTACACATCTGACACTCTCAGGAACACCTCTGACCTCCCAGGTACACCTCTGGCCCCCACTCCCAGGTCCTCTGACACTCCCCTGGTACACCTCTGGCCTCCCAGGTACACCAATGACACACTCAGGTACACCTCCTGACACTTCAGGTACACCTGACACTTCAGGTACACCAATGATACTCCCAGGTACACCGCCTTGAGCCTCCCAGTGCACCCTGACGCGGGTGCACCTCCGGAGCACTGCAAGGTGCTCCTCAGACTTACTCCCAGGTAAAGCTCAGACACTCCCAGTAACACCTCCAGACACTCCCAGGTGCACCTGTGACTTGCTCCCAAGTGCACCTCTGACACACCAGTACCTCTTACACACTCCTAGGTACACCTCCGACAGTGGGCACTCGGCACTCCCGAGACGCACTTCTCACACACCCAGGTACACCTTTGACACTCCCAGGTACCTCTCATACTCCCCAGGTGCACCTCTGACACTGAATACACCTCTGACACTCCCCAGGTACACCAATGGTACCAGGTACCTCAGGCATCTCCCAGTTACACCGCTGACACTGCCAGATACACCCATGACACTCCAGGTACACCCCTGACACTCCCAGTTACACCTGACACTCCCAAGGTACACCTCTGACAATCAAGGTGCACCTCAGGCACTCTCGGGTACCCCTCTGACACTTCAGGTACACCCCTGACACTGCCAGGTACACCCCTGAGCACTTCCAAGTACCCTCTGACACTCCCAGGTACACCAATGACACTCCCAGGTACACCACTGACCTCCCTGGTACACCACTGACCACTCCCAGGTACACCAATGACACTCCCAGGTAAACCAATGGCTCTCCCAGGTACACCTCTAACACTCTCAGGTACACCTCTGGCCTCCCAGGTACACCTCTGACACTCCCAGGTGCCTTACCTCTGACACTCCCAGGTACACCTCTCCTCCCAGGTACACCTCCGACACTCCCAGGTACTCCTTTGACGCTCCCAGGTACTCCTCAGACACTCCCAGTTACACCCCTGACCTCCAGGTACACCTCTGAGCAATCCCAGGTACACCTCAGGCACACCCAGGTACCTCTGACACTTCCAGATTACCCTGACACTTCCAGGTACACCCTGACACGTCCGTACACCTCAGACACTTCAGATACACCTCTGACACTCCCAGGTGCACCAATCACACTCCCAAGTACAACTCTGACTCCCGGGTACACCACTGACACTGCCATTGCACCTCTGACCTCCCAGGCACACCTCTGACCTCCCAGGTACGCCTCCTGACACTCCCAGGTACACCTCTGATGCGCTTGGTGTCCTCTGACCTCCCAGGTACACAGCTGACACTACCAGGTGCACTTTGACACTGCAAGATACACCTCTGGGCATTCCATGTACACCTCAGACACTTCAGGTACACCCTGACACTTCCAGGTACACACCCTGACACTTCCCAGGTACACCTCTGACACTCCCAAGTACACCAATGGCCTCCCAGGTGCACCACCTGACCTCCTGGTGCCACTGACACTCCAGGTGCACCAATGACACTCCCAGGTGCACCTCTGACCTTCAAAGGTACACCTCTGACCTCCCAGGTACACCTCAGGCACTCCCAGGTACACCTCTGACCTCTAAGACACCCCTCTGACCTCCCAGGTACACCTCCTGACACTCCCAAGGTATTCCTTTGACGCTCCCAGGTACTCCTCAGACACTCCCAGTTACACACGCTGAGCACTGCCAGGTACACCTCCGAACTTCACCAGGTACACTGAACCTCCCAGGTAAAGCTCCAGACACTCCCAGTTACACCTCAGAAACTCCCAGGTGCACCATGACACTCCCAAGTGCACCTCTGGCATCCCAGGCACACATCTGAGCCTCCCAGGTACACCTTTGACACTCCCAGTTACACCTCCAGGCGCTCCCAGGTACACCTCTGACACTTCCATGTACACCCTGACCTTCAGGTACACCTCTGTCCCTTCAGATTACACCCTCTGACACTCCCAGTGCACTTCCACCTCCCAGGTACACCTCTGACACTCCCAGGTGCACCGCCCCTGACACTCCCAGGTACACCTCTGAGCCTCCCAGGTACTCACTGACTTGTTCCATGGTTCACCTCACTGGCCTCCCTAGTTCACCTTGACACTCCCAGGTACACCTCTGACATTCCCAGGTACACCTCCGATACTCCAGGTACACCTCCGATTCTCCCAGGTACTCCTCTGACACTCCCTGGTACACCTCTGACACTCCCAGGTACACCTCAGATACTCCCCTAGGTACACCTTTGACACTTCAGATACCTCTGACACTCCCAGGTACACCAATGATACTACCAGGTACACCTCTGACACTCCCAGGTGCACCTCCGATGCTCAAGGTACACCTCCACGGCCACTCCCAGGTACACTTCAGACACTCCTTGTTCACCTAGAGCCTCCCTGGATTCACCTCGGCCTCCCCTGGTACACCTCTCTGGCCTCCGGTACACCTCTTACACTCCTGGTTCTTCCTAAATTACTCCCAGGTACACCTCAGACACTCAGGTACACCTCTGACACTCCCAGGTACTACTCTCACACTCCCAGGTACACCTCTGGCACTCCCAGATACACCTCTGACACTCCCAGTTACCTCCGACACTCCCAGTTACACCCTGACACTCCAGGTACACCCCTGGCCTCCCAGAGTACACCTATGATACTCCCAGGTACACCTCCTGTACTTCAGATACACCTCTGACTACCATGTACACCTCCTGACACTCCCAGGTACTCCTTTGACGCTGCCAGGTACTCCTCTGACACTCCCAAGAACACCTCTGACACTCCCAGGTACACCTCTGACCTCCCAGGTACACCGCTGACTGACACTCCCAGGTACACCTGACCTCCCAGGTACACCGCTGACACTGCCAGGTACACCTCCAAGACACTGCCAGGCGCTGAACCTCCCACAGGTACAGCTCAGACACTCCCAGTTACACCTCTGCTCCCAGGTGCACCTGTGACACTCCCAAGTGCACCTCCTGACACTCCCCAGGCACACCTCTGACACTCCCAGGTAGTTGACAATCCCAGTGCAAGCTCTGACACTGCCAGATACACCTATGACACTCCAGGTACACCCTGACACTCCCAGTTACACCCCTGACACTCCCAGCTACACCTCTGACAATCCAAGGTACACCTCAGGCACTCCCAGGTACACCTCTGACACTTCCAGGTACACCTGACACTTCAAGTACACCTCTGACCTCCCAGGTGAACCAATGGCACTCCCAGGTACACCACTGACACTCCCTGGTACACCTCCTGACCTCCCAGATGCACAATTGACACTCTTGGAGTAAAACCAATGACTCTCCCAGGTACACCTCTTACACTCTCAGGTACACCTCTGACACTCCCAGGTACACCTCTGACACTCCCAGGTGCACCTCTGACACTCCTAGGTACACCTCCTCCACCTCCCAGGTACAACTCTGACACTCCCCAGGTATTCCACTGACATTCCCAGTTCACCTCTGACCTCCCTGGTACACCTTTGACACTCCCAGGTACACCTCTGACACTCCCAGGTGCATCTCCTCCGATGCTCCCAGGTACACCTCCGTGCTCCCAGGTCCTCCTCCTGGCCTCCCTGTGCCTCTGACACTCCCAGTACACCTCTGACACTCCCAAGTACACCTCTGACACTCCCAGGTACGCCTCCGACACTCCCAGGTACACCTCCGACACTCCCAAGTACACTTCTTACACTCCCATGTACACCTCCGACACTCCCAGGCACACCTCTCACACTCCCGGGTACACCTATTGTATGTATATTATGTATGCTGGATTATGTATTATGTATGTATATTATGTATGTGCTCCATTTATATTTATTCAGCCTAGCTAGCAGCGTGTGGCAATGTTATTACCATATCCCACACGCTTAATTAATGTGCCTGGCGACGTATGGAAGCTGCTAATGTATCACTTGCCATACGTCGTCTATGGTAGTTGACCAGGACCTAGCTAGGGAGCAGTGCTATCCACCTCTGTGTACATACTCTTATCCAGTAAACCGAACCTACAAAACTATACAGGTGTTTGTGTTCTCTCCTGTATATAGAACTTATTACCCAGAACATCTAACATGGCGCAGTGCGTAGTTTTACTGGATTATTACGAGTGATTAGTGCAAGTTTGTGGAAAGCCGGCTGATGGATCCCCGCCTTGGGTCAACCCCGCGTCATCCCTCGAAGAATTTCGCAACTTTGAGCAGTGTCAGTGACAGTGATTTTCTGTGAAGTGTTTAGTGCATTGTGTGTTTCGTGCCATTCATGTGTGACCTTGTTCGAACGGATTTCCAAGGTATACGGCATGTTCTGGGCATTTGTGGGGTGTAGAGCTCAGCGCACCCTCCTCTGACCGTTTACAGAGAGCGACTGAGCTACTCCTATCTCCACCCCCCTCCCTCACAGCGCCGCCTCCACCCCCCCTCACAGCTGGGGCGAGACGCTCTGCCTGCCTGGGACACACACATACATGTACTAACACTTGCTGACCGCGCGGCTTCATTATATATATTTTATATATATAACCTACTTATCTGTGTATTTAATTAAATTTTTTTTGTCTGAAATCTTGTTGATACGACGGGCTGACCGGTCAACACTGATTTAAGACACAGTACACAGATAAAGTAGTTATGTCTCATGCCTTACGTAGCCGTGGACCCAGCGCCTGGATGAGTCAAGCGGATGATAGTCCCCCAGAGATGGATGACCAGGCCGGCCCAGCTCCCACAACATCGCGCAGCCCTTCACCTCAACATTCAGCGTTATCTCCAGAGATAATTGCCTTAATGAAGCTTATGAGAGATGAGAGACGCGAGGATGAAGCTCACAGACGTTTGGCGGATGAGCACAGAAGGCAAGCAGAGGCAGAACGAGACCACCAACGGAGAATGGAAGACAGTGCACGGTTTGAAGCCTTGATATCTCGCCTCACTGTTAACCAAGCCCCTGGCTCTAACACTGCCTCGGTACTGAATGGTTCAGATACCTCATCCATGCTTCCTTCACGCCCCCCAGCCCCACCTAAAGCAGCAGCTCAAACGCCGCCCATCTTGGAGCCTGATGTAAATTTCCAGACTTTTCGCGAATGGCGGCGGCGGTGGGCTGATTATGCTACAATGGTGGATCTCCAGAGTTTGTCACAGCCTAAACAACTCATCCAGCTGCGTATGTGCCTGTCCTTGGAAGTTCAGCGTGTCTTAGAACATACGTTGCAGGTACCCCCAACCTCTTCGCTGTCTGTAGAGGAGGTACTGGACGTTCTACAACGGCACATCAAAGGACAGCAGAATGAAGCTCTGCGCAGGAGGGAATTGCTTAGCTGCAGACAGATGGAGGGTGAGTCTTTTGACGCTTTTTATGTACGTCTTAAGAGAGCCTCGGAAGAGGTAGATATATGTTTAGGCCACCACCAGCAGTGCGAGGAGACCCAGTTGAAGCAGGTGATCCTGATGGGTGTTAAGGACGAGGAACTGGTCCAACGCCTCACCTCCCTCGACTCTTCCTCTTCTCTTCAGGATGTGTTGACGATATGTCGCTCCTATGAGGCTGCCAGGTGTGCCACCTCTGCCATCCGAGCTCCACCTACAGCTGTACGCGCTGTGTCCCGGTACAAGAAGGACAAGAAGTCTGCTCCTACGCCTTCGCCCACCACGTCCACGCCCGGTTCATTTTGCAACAACTGTGGTAAGCAGCACGGAACACAGGTATGTCCAGCTGCTCAGTCTACCTGCAACAGTTGTGACCGTATGGGCCACTGGTCGCTCACAGTGCGGTGCCCAGCTAAGTACGTACAGTGCAATGTGTGCGGTCGTCTGGGCCACTATGACAAGTGTTGCCCTACCCACGAACCCAAGGGACAGCGTCGGCGGAAGCCTCAGCGCCCTTCTACCAGAGAGGGCCGCCCACAGTCTTCCAATCAGAGGCACGACGACCCTGGACAAAGCCCGACCCATATTAGGAGGGTGTACTCCTCGCATCCCAGGACCAAAGTCCCCCAGTACATCAGCGTCATCGTGACCTACGGCGGTGTGTCATCCCGTCTTCAGATGTTGCCCGACACCGGCGCTGATGCCACAGTCATCGGTCCCCAGCATTTGCGATGCTTGGGGCTCTCTCCAAGCGATCTAGGACCGCCTCCCGAGGACCTCTGCGTCATGGCAGATGGTTCACAGATGGCCCCAGCCCTGGGTTCACTCTATGCACATGTCACCTTTGGCAACAGGTCGTGTCAGGCCTGGATTGACGTGCATAATGGTGTCCCGACTCCCTTGCTGTCCTACAGACATTGTCAAGAGTTGGCCATCATCTCCCAGGACTTCCCAACACCGATTCTCGAGGCAAATTACGCCAACAGGGTGCATGAAGGGAGCAGTAACTACCCTGCTGCCGCCCTACCCCTACCTCTGGCCAGTGACACCTCTCCTTCGGTAGTTGTCCCTGCTGCATCACGTCCCCACGCCCTGGCTCGCCTTCACGACAGTCACCGTGGAGCTGAGGCCACCAAACGACGTGCACGACAGACTGTGTTCCGGCCTGGCATCAACCCCGACATCTCCAATGCTGTCCAGGTGTGTAAGCCCCGCCACGTATTACAACCCAGCCAGCAGCAGGTACCCTTCATGAGTGACGACAACCCCACCCGCCCCTTTGAGTCTGTGTCGGCCGACTTTTTCTGTGTGTCAGGAAAGTCCTTCCTGGTTATCGTCGACCGTCTCTCTGGTTGGCCGGTTGTCATCAAGGGCGGTAATGACACGACGTCTGCCGCCACCATCAGCAAGTTCCGCCACTACTTCCGTGACGTGGGCGTTCCTGTACGCCTGCGAACCGACGGAGGGCCCCAGTTCACAAGCCGGGACTTTGCTGTGTTCCTTGACCGATGGGGAGTCCGGCATGTGTTGTCATCGCCCCATTACCCGCAGTCCAACGGCCACGCTGAGGCTGCTGTCAAATCCTTGAAGCACCTCATCCTTAAGGTGGCCCCTTCTGGGAATATTGACTGCGAGGCCTTCGACCGGGGTCTTCTTGAACTCCGCAACACACCCAACTACACCGGACGCTCCCCTGCCCAGGTTTTGTATGGGCGCCCCCTTCGTTCTTGTGTCCCTGCTCACCCTCAATCCTTCTCCAAGGAGTGGCAGGCCAAGACAGAGGATTGTGATCGCCGAGCCGCCGAACGTGTTCAGGACGTCGTCGCCCGCCACAACGACCACGCCCGTTCTCTCCCCAGGTTGAGTGTCGGCACCCAAGTCCGTGTTCAGGACCCGACCTCCCTACGTTGGGACAAAGTAGGCGTAGTCATGGGTCTCGGCAGGTCACGGGACTACCAGGTGCGGTTACCCAGTGGTCGCGTGTGGTGGAGGAACCGCCGTTTTCTCCGCCCTGTAACACTGCCTTCTGCTGGCCCCGCCACCAGTGTTGAGTCCCATACCCCTCCCAGTGATGAAGTCCCTCGACGCTCAGAACGGATCCAGAAGAAGAGGTCCGCTCAAGACTTTGCTATGAGCGTATAGGGGGGAGGGAGGTGTATGTATATTATGTATGCTGGATTATGTATTATGTATGTATATTATGTATGTGCTCCATTTATATTTATTCAGCCTAGCTAGCAGCGTGTGGCAACAAAGACACCATATCCCACACGCTTAATTAATGTGCCTGGCGACGTATGAAGCTGCTAATGCATCACTTGCCATACGTCGTCTATGCAGAATAATCAGGAGTCAGCTAGTGGAGGAGTGCCTTTCAGCTCACCTCTGTGTACATACTCATCCGCAGTAAACCGGAACCCACAAAACTATACAGGTGTGTTTGTGTTCTCTCCGTATATAGAACTTATTACCCAGAACATCTAACACCTATGACACCCCAGGTACTCCACTGACATCTTGGCACATGCTGGACACTCCCAGGTACATCTCTCACACTCCCAGTTGTCTCCTAACACCAATAGGAAATCCTGTCACCCCCTGACACACTCCCAGGTACACCGCTGACACTCCCAGGTACACCGCTGACACTGCCAGGTACACCGTCAGACACTGCCAGGCACACCTCAGACACTGCCAGGTACACCTCTGACACTCCCAGGTACACCTCTGACACACCCAGGTACACCTCCGATATTCCCAGGTACACCTCCGATATTCCCAGGTACACCTCTGGTACTCCCAGGTACACCTTTGAGACTCCCAGGTACTCCACTGACACTCCCTGGTACACCTCTGACATTCCCAGGTATACCTCTGATACTCCGAGGTATACCTCTGACACTCCCAGGTACACCTCCGATACTCCCAAGTACACCTCCGATACACCCAGGTACACCTCTGACACTCCCAGGTACACCTCTGACACTCCTAGGTATTCCTCTGACACTCCTTGGTACTCCTCTGACACTCCCAGGTACACCTCTGACACTGCCAGGTACACCTCTGTCAATCCCAGGTACTCCACTTACATTCCCTGGTCCACTTC
Source organism: Homarus americanus (assembly GCF_018991925.1). Lineage (NCBI taxonomy): Eukaryota > Metazoa > Arthropoda > Malacostraca > Decapoda > Nephropidae > Homarus > Homarus americanus. Next base: position 1,806 of record NW_024715658.1, on the reverse strand, counting down.
TGACACTCCCAGGTACACGTCCGACATTCCCAGATACACCTCTGACACTCCCAAGTACACCTCTGACACTCTCAGGTAGTCCTCCGAAAGTCCCAAGTACACCGCCGACACTCCCAGGTACACTTCTCACACTCCAAGGTACACCTCCGACACTCCCAGGTACACCGCTGTCACTCCCAGGTACACCTCTGACACTCCCAGCTACACCTCTGACACTCCCAGGTACACCTCTGACACTCCCAGGTACACCTCTGACACTCCCAGGTACATCTTTGGCACTCCCAGGTACTCCACTGACATTCCCTGGTACATCCCTGACACTCCCAGGTACACCTCTGACACTCCCAGGTACACCCCAGAAACTCCCAGGTACACTTCTCACACTCCCAGTTACACCTCTAACACTACTAGGAAATCCTCTGCCACTCCCTGATACACGTCTAACACTACCAGGTACACCGCTGACACTCCCAGGTACACCGCTGACACTCCCAGGTACACCTCTGACACTCCCAGGTACACCTCGCAGACACTGCCAGGTACACCTCAGACACTCCCAGGTAAATGCTCAGACACTCCCAGTAACACCTCAGACACTCCCAGGTGCACCTGTGACACTCCCAAGTGCACCTCTGACACTCCCAGGCATACCTCTTACACTCCTAGGTACACCTCCGACAATCCCAGGTACACCTCTGACACTCCGGGGTACACTTTTCACCACACCCAGGTACACCTGACACTCCCAGGTACACCTCTCCATCTCCCAGGTGAACCTCTGACACTTCAGATACACCTCTGACACTCCCAGGTACACCAATGATGCTACCAGGTGACACCTCTGACACTCCCAGTTACACCATGACACTGCCAGATACACCTATGACACTCCAGGTACACCCTGACCTCCCAGTTACCCTGACACTCCCAGGTACACCACTGACAATCAAGGTACACCTCAGGCACTCCCAGGTACACCTCTGACACTTCCAGGTACACCCCTGACACTTCCAGGTACACCCCTGACACTTCCAAGTACACCTCTGACACTCCCAGGTACACCAATGACTCCCAGGTACACCACTGACACTCCCTGGTACACCTCTGACTCCCAGGTACCTGTGACCTCCCAGGTAAACCAATGGCTCTCCCAGGTCACCTCTGACACTCTGGTACACCTCTGACACTCCCAGGTACCCCTCTGACACTCCCAGGTGCACCTCTGCCTCCCAGGGTTCCTCTCACCTCCCAGGTACACCTCTGACACTCCCAGGTATTCCACTGACATTCCTGCTTCACCTCTGACACTCCTGGTACACTTTTGACACTCCCAGGTACACCTCTGACCTCCAGGTACACCTCCGATACTCCCAGGTACACCTCCGATACTCCCAGGTACTCCTCTGACACTCCCTGGTACACCTCTGGCACTCCCAGGTACACCTCTCTGATACTCCCAGGTACACCTCTGACACTTCCATACACCTCTGGCACTCCCAGGTACACCAATGATACTACCAGGTACACCCCTGCACTCCCAGTTACACCTCCGACACTCCAGTTACCCCCTGACACTCCCAGGTACACACCTCGACTTACAGATACACCTCTGAGCACTCCCAGGTACACCAATCACACTCCCAGTACAACTCTGACACTCCCAGGTACACCATGACACTACCAGATACACCTATGACACTCAGGTACACCCTGACACTCCCAGTTACCCTGACACTCCCAGGTACACCTCCTGACAATCCCAGGTACACCTCAGGCACTCCCAGGTACACTTCTGAAACTTCCAGG
>NW_024715657.1:0-9962 GCF_018991925.1 Homarus americanus | reverse complement strand
GGTGTTGATTATATGAAGAAGTCCGCGTGCTTTGTTGGGCTAATGAAATATATATGGATCCTCGTGTTTCGAAGCTGCATTTGGTAAAACGTTGCTCTGATCACCTAAGCGGCACGGGTTGTCCCCATTAGAGGTTCACAGCGCCATAAGCTCGTTGAACAGGCTTTGTGTAAAATATAGTAGAGTCTAGGACTGCTTTTATTGTCCTGGTGGCCCAGAGGTAGCATACCCCGGTCACAATTATAAGATCGTGGGTTAAAATCCTGGTGGGGTGAGGTGTCGATTATATGTAGAAGTCCGCGTGCTTTATTGGGCTAATGATATATATATGGATCCTCGTGTTTCGAAGCCGCATTTGGTAAAACGTTGGTCTGATCACCTAAGCGGCACGGGTGGTCCCCATTAGAAGTTCATGGAGCCATAAGGTCGTTGAACAGGCTTTGTGTGAAATATTGTAGAGACTTTGACTGCTTTTATTGTCCTGGTGGCCCAGAGGTAGCATACCCCGGCCACAATTAGAAGATCGTGGGTTCGAATCCTAGTGGGGTGAGGTGTTGAATATATGAAGAAGTCCGCGTGCGTTATTGGGCTAATGAAATATATATGGATCCTCGTGTTTCGAAGCCGCATTTGGTAAAACGTTGCTCTGATCACCTAAGCGGCACGGGTGGTCCTCATTAGAGTTTCACGGCGCCATAAGCTCGTTGAACAGGCTTTGTGTGAAATATAGCAGAGTCTAGGAATGCTTTTAGTGTCCTGGTGGCACAGAGGTAGCGATCCCCGGTCACAATTAGAAGATCGTGGGTTCGAATCCTGGTGGGGTGAGGTGTTGATTATATGAAGAAGTCTGCGTGCTATATTGGGCTCATGAAATATATATGGATCCTCGTGTTTCGAAGCCGCATTTGGTAAAACGTTGCTCTGATCACCTAAGCGGCACGGGTGGTCCTCATTAGAGGTTTACGGTGCCTTAAGCTCGTTGAACAGGCTTTGTGTGAAATATAGCAGAGACTAGGACTGCTTTTAATGTTCCTGGTGGCCCAGAGTTAGCGTCCCCCGGTCACAATTATAAGATCGTGGGTTCAAATCCTGGTGGGGTGAGGTGTTGATTATATGTAGAAGTCCGTGTGCTTTATTGGGCTAATGAAATATATATGGATCCTCGTGTTTCGAAGCCGCATTTGGTATTTCGTTGCTCTCATCACCTAAGCGGGTGGTCCTCGCTAGAAGTTCCGCAGCGCCACCAAAGCTAAATTGAACAGGCTTTGTGTGAAATATCGCAAGTCTAGGACTGCTTTTATTGTCCTGGTGGCCCAGAGTTAGCGTCCCCCGGTCACAATTATAAGATTGTGGGTTCAAATTCTGGTGGGGTGAGGTGTTGATTATATGTAGAAGTCCGCGTGCTTTATTGGGTTAATGAAATATATATATGGATCCTTGTGTTTCGAAGCCAGATTTGGTAAAACGTTGCCCTGATCACTTAATCGGCACGGGTGGTCCCCATTAGAGGTTCACGGCGCCATAAGCTCGTTGAACAGGCTTTGTGTGAAATATAGTAGAGACTTTGACTGCTTTTATTGTCCTAGTGGCCCAGAGGTAGCATTCCCCGGTCACAATTATAAGATCGTGGGTTCAAATCCTGGTGGGGTGAGGTGTTGATTATATGTAAAAGTCTGCGTTCTTTATTGGGCTAATGAAATATATTTGGATCCTCGTGTTTCGAAGCCGTATTTGGTAAAACGTTGCTCTGATCACCTAAGCGGCACGGGTGGTCCTCATTAGAGGTTCACAGCGCCATAAGCTCGTTGAACAGGCTTTGTGTGAAATATAGCTGAGTCTAGGAATGCTTTTAGTGTCCTGGTGGCCCAGAAGTAGCGATCCCCGGTCATAATTATAAGATCATGGGTTCGAATCCTGGTGGGGTGAGGTGTTGATTATATGAAAGTTAGGAGAATTAGCTATATTGGGCTAATGAAATATATATGCTGGATCCTCGTGTTTCGAAGCACGCATTTGGTAAAAGCGTTGCTCTGATCACCCTGGCGGCGCAGGTGGTCCTCGTGCATAGAAGTTCTGGTATATAAGCTCGTTGAACAGGCTTTGTGTGAAATATAGCTGAGTCTAGGAATGCTTTTAGTGTCCTGGTGGCCCAGAAGTAGCGATCTCCGGTCACAATTAGAAGATCGTGGGTTCAAATCCTGGTGGGGTGAGGTGTTGATTATATGTAGAAGTCTGCGTGCTTTATTGGGCTAATGAAATATATATGGATCCTCGTGTTTCGAAGCCGTATTTGTTAAACGTTGCTCTGATCACCGAAGCGGCACGGGTGGTCCCCTATAGTGGTTCACAGCGCCATAAGCTCATTGAACAGGCTTTGTGTGAAATATAGCAGAGTCTAGGACTCCTTTTATTGTCCTAGTGGCCCAGAGGTAGCATTCCCCGGTCACAATTATAAGATCGTGGGTTCAAATCCTAGTGGGGTGAGGTTTTGATTATATGCAAAAGTCTGCGTGCTTTATTGGGCTAATGAAATAAATATGGATCCTCGTGTTTCGAAGCCGGATTTGGTAAAACGTTGCTTTGATCACCTAAGCGGCATAGGTGGTCCTCATTAGAGGTTTACGGCGCCTTAAGCTCGTTGAACAGGCTTTGTGTGAAATGTAGCAGAGTCTAGGACTGCTTTTATTGTTCCTGGTGGCCCAGAGGTAGCATCCCCCGGTCACAATTATAAGATCGTGGGTTCAAATCCTGGTGGGATGAGGTGTTGATTATATGTAGAACTCCGCGTGCTTTATTGGGCTAATGAAATATATATATGGATCCTTGTGTTTCGAAGCCGCATTTGGTAAAGCGTTGCTCTGATCACCTAAGCGGCACGGGTGGTCCCCTATAGTGGTTCACAGCACCATATGCTCGTTGAACAGGCTTTGTGTGAAATATAGCAGAGTCGAGGACTGCTTTTATTATCCTAGTGGCCCAGAGGTAGCATTCACCGGTAACAATTATATGATCGTGGGTTCAAATCCTGGTGGGGTGAGATGTTGATTATATGTAGAAGTCTGCGTGCTTTATTGGGCTAATGAAATATATATGGATCCTCGTGTTTCGAAGCCGGATTTGGTAAAACTTTGCTCTGATCACCTAAAAAAGTGGCTGAGTGGTCCCCATTAGAGGTTCAATGCGCCATAAGGTCGTTGAACAGGCTTTGTTTTGAAATATGGTAGAATCTAGGACTTCTTTTATTGTCCGGTTTGCCCAGAGGTAGCGTTCCCCGGTCACAATTATAAGATAGTGGGTTAAAATCCTGGTGGGGTGAGGTGTTGATTATATGTAGACGTCCGCGTGCTTTATTGTGCTAATAGAAATATATATGGATTTTCGCCGTGTTTCCAAAGGGGATATAGTAAAAACGTTACTCTGATGATCACCCTAAGGGAATGAGGGTGGATGGTCCCCATTAGAGGTTCACGGCGCCATAAGCTCGTTGAACAGGCTTTGTGTGAAATATAGTAGAGTCTAACACTGCTTTTATTGTCCTGGTGGCCCAGAGGTAGCATACCCCGGTCACAATTATAAGATCGTGGGTTTGAATCCTGGTGGGGTGAGGTGTTGATTATATGTAGAAGTCCGAGTGCTCTATTGGGCTAATGAAATATATTTGGATCCTCGTGTTTCGAAGCCGCATTTGGAAAAACGTTGCTCTGATCACCTAAGCAGCACGGGTGGTCCCCATTAGAGGTTCACGGCGCCATAAGCTCGTTGAACAGGATTTGTGTGAATTTTAGCAGAGTGTAAGACTACTTTTATTGTCCTGGTGGCCCAGAGGTAGCGTTCCCCGGTCACAATTATAAGATCGTGGGTTCAAATCCTGGTGGGGTGAGGTTTTGATTATATGTAGAAGTCAGCGTGCTTTATTGGGCGATTGAAATATATATGGATCTCGTGTTTCGAAGGCGGATTTATTCGTTGCTCTGATCACCCCTATAGCGGCACCAGGTGGTCCCCAGAGGTTCATGGAGCCGCAAGGTCGTTGAACAGGCTTTGTGTAAAATATATTAGAGACTTGGACTGCTTTTTATTTGTCCTGGTGGCCCCAGGTAGCATACCCCGGCCACAATTATAAGATCGTGGGTTTGAATCCTGGTGGGGTGAGGTATTGATTATATGTAGAAGTCCGAGTGCTTTATTGGGCTAATGAAATATATATGGATACTCGTGTTTTCAAGCCGGATATGGTAAAACGTTGCTCTGAAAACCTAAGGGGCAAGGGTTGTCCCCATTAGAGGTTCACGGCGCCATAAGCTCATTCAACAGGCTTTGTGTGAAATATAACAATCTAGGACTGCTTTTAGTTTCCTGGTGGTTCAGAGGCACCGTTCCCCGGTTACAGTTATAAGATCATGGGTTGAAATCCTGGTGGGGTGAGGTGTTGATTATATGTAGAAGTCCGCGTGCTTTATTGGGATAATGAAATATATATGGATCCTCGTGTTTCGAAGCCGCATTTGGTAAAACATTGCTCTCATCACCTAAGCAGCACGGGTGGTCCCCATTAGAGGTTCACGGCGCCATAAGCTCGTTGAACAGGCTTTGTGTGAAATATAGCAGAGTCTAGTACTGCTTTTATTGTCCTGGTGGCCCAGAGGTAGCGTTCCGCCTGTCACAATTAGAAGATCGTGAGTTCAAATCCTGGTGGGGTGAGGTGTTGATTATGTGTAAAAGTCCGTGTGCTTTATTGGGCTAATGAAATATATATGGATCCTCGTGTTTGGAAGCAGCATTTGGTAAAACGTTGCTCTGATCACCTAAGCGGCACGGGTGGTCCCCATTAGAGGTTCACGGCGCCATAAGCTCGTTCAACAGGCTTTATGTGAAATATAGAAGAGTCTAGGACTGCTTTTATTGTCCTGGTGGCCCAGAGGTAGCATTCCCCGGTCACAATTATAAGATCGTGGGTTCAAATCCTGGTGGGATGAGGTGTTGATTATATGTACAAGTCCGCGTGCTTTATTGGGCTAATGAAATATATATGGATCCTCGTGTTTCGAAGCCGCATTTGGTAAAACGTTGCTCTGATTGCCTAAGCGGCACGGGTGGTCCTCATTAAAGGTTCACGGCGCCATAAGGTCGTTGAACAGGCTTTGTGTGAAATATAGTAGAGTCTACGAATGCTTTTATTGTCCTGTTGGCCCAGAGGTAGCGTTCCCCAGTCACAATTATAAGATCGTGGCTTCAAATCCTGGTGGGGTGAGGCGTTGATTATATGTAGAAGTCCGCGTGCTTTATTGGGCTAATGAAATATATATGGATCCTCGTGTTTGAAAACCGCATTTGGTAAAGCGTTGCTCTGATCACCTAAGCGGCACGGGTGGTCCCCTATAGTGGTTCACAGCGCCATAAGCTCGTTGAACAGGCTTTGTGTGAAATATAGTAGAGACTTTGACTGCTTTTATTGTCCTGGTGGCCCAGAGGTAGCATACCCCGGCCACAATTAGAAGATCGTGGGTTCGAATCCTAGTGGGGTGAGGTGTTGAATATATGAAGAAGTCCGCATGCTTTATTGGGCTAATGAAATATATATGGATCCTCGTGTTTCGAAGCCGCATTTGGTAAAACGTTGCTCTGATCACCTAAGCGGCACGGGTGGTCCTCATTAGAGGTTCACGGCGCCATAAGCTCGTTGAACAGGCTTTGTGTAGCTGAAATATGGCAAGTCTAGAATGCTTTTTGTGTCCTAATAGTGTGGCACAGAGGTATCCCCGGTCACAATTAGAAGATCGTGGGTTCGAATCCTGGTGGGGTGAGTGTTGATTATGAAGAAGTCCGCGTGCTATATTGGGCTAATGAAATATATATGGATCCTCGTGTTTCGAAGCCGCATTTGGTAAAACGTTGCTCTGATCACCTAAGCGGCATGGGTGGTCCTCATTAGAGGTTTACGGTGCCTTAAGCTCGTTGAACAGGCTTTGTGTGAAATATAGCAGAGACAAGGACTGCTTTTAATGTTCCTGGTGGCCCAGAGGTAGCGTCCCCCGGTCACAATTATAAGATCGTGGGTTCAAACCTTGGTGGGGTGAGGTGTTGATTATATGTAGGAGTCCGCGTGCTTTATTGGGCTAATGAAATATATATGGATCCTCGTGTTTCAAGCCGCATTTGGTATTTCGTTGCTCTGATCACCTAAGCGGCACGGGTGGTCCTCATTAGAGGTTCACGGCGCCATAAGCTCGTTGAACAGGCTTTGTGTGAAATATAGCAGAGACTAGGAATGCTTTTAGTGTCCTGGTGGCCCAGAGGTAGCATTCCCCGGTCACAATTATAAGATCGTGGGTTCAAATCCCTGGTGAGGGTGAGTGTGTTGATTATATGCAGAAGTCTGCGCTTTAGTGGGGCTACTGGTAACATATGATCCTCGTGTTTCGAATCCGGACGGTGTAAACGTTGCCTGGTCACCTAAGCGGCACAGGTGGTCCCCATTAGAGGTCATGGAGCCATAAGGTCGTTGAACAGGCTTTGTGTGAAATATAGTAGACTTTGACTGCTTTTTATTGTCCTAGTGGCCCAGAGGTAGCATTCCCCGTCACAATTATAAGATCGTGGGTTCAACCTGGTGGTGTGGTGTTGATTATATGTAGAAGTCTGTGTGCTTTATTGGGCAAATGAAATATATATGGATCCTCGTGTTTCAGCTACATTTGGTAAAACGTTGCTCTGATCACCTGCTGCACCAACGTGGTGGTCCCCATTAGAGGTTCACGGCGCCATAAAGCCTGCTTAACAGGCTTGTGTGAAATATAGCAGAGTCTCGGACTGCTTTTATTGTCCTGGTGGCCCAGAGGTAGCATTCCCTGGTCACAATCATAAGATCATGGGTTTAAATCCTGGTGGGGTGAGGTGTTGATTATATGAAGAAGCCCGCGTGCTTTATTGGGCTAATGAAATATATATGGATCCTCGTGTTTCGAAGCCGCATTTGGTAAAACGTTGCTCTGATCACCTAAGCGGCACGGGTGGTCCCCTATAGTGGTTCACAGCGTCATAAGCTCGTTGAAAAGGCTTTGTGTGAAATATAGCAGAGTCTAGGGCTGCTTTTATTGTCCTAGTGGCCCAGAGGTAGCATTCCCCGGTCACAATTATAAGATCGTGGGTTCAAATCCTGGTGGGGTGAGGTGTTGATTATATGTAGAAGTCTGCGTGCTTTATTGGGCTAATGAAATATATATGGATCCTCGTGTTTCGAAGCCGGTTTTGGTAAAACGTTGCTCTGATCACCTAAGCGGCACCGGTGGTCCCCATTAGTGGTTCATGGAGCCATGAAGTCGTTGAACAGGCTTTGTGTGAAATATAGTAGAGACTTGGACTGCTTTTATTGTCCTGGTGGCCTAGAGGTAGCATACCCCGGTCACAATTATAAGATCGTGGGTTTGAATCCTGGTGGGGTGAGGTGTTGATTATATGTAGAAGTCCGCGTGCTTTATTGGGCTAATGAAATATAAATGGATCCTCGTGTTTCGAAGCCGCATTTGGTAAAACGTAGCTCTGATCACCTAAGCGGCACGGGTGGTCCCCATTAGAGGTTCACGGCGCCATAAGCTCGTTGAACAGGCTTTGTGTGAAATATAGATGAGTCTAGGACTGCTTTTATTGTCCTGGTGGCCCAGATGTAGCATTCCCCGGTCACAATTATAAGATCGTGGGTTCAAATCCTGGTGGGATGAGGTGTTGATTATATGTACAAGTCCGCGTGCTTTATTGGGCTAATGAAATATATATGGATCCTCGTGTTTCGAAGCCGCATTTGGTAAAACGTTGCTCTGATCACCTAAGCGGCATGGGTGGTCCTCATTAAAGGTTCACGGCGCTATAAGCTCGTTGAACAGGCTTTGTGTGAAATATAGCAGAGTCTAGGAATGCTTTTAGTGTCCTGGTGGCGCAGAGGTAGCGATCCCCGGTCACAATTAGAAGATCGTGGGTTCGAATCCTGGTGGGGTGAGGTGTTCATTATATGAAGAAGTCCGCGTGCTTTATTGGGCTAATGAAATATATATGGATCCTCGTGTTTCGAAGCCGCATTTGGTAAAACGTTGCGCTGATCACCTAAGCGGCACGGGTGGTCCTCATTAGAGGTTTACGGTGCCTTAAGCTCGTTGAACAGGCTTTGTGTGAAATATAGCAGAGACTAGGACTGCTTTTAATGTTCCTGGTGGCCCAGAGGTAGCGTCCCCCGGTCAAATTATAAGATCGTGGGTTCAAATCCTGGTGGGGTGAGGTGTTGATTATATGTAGAAGTCCGTGTGCTTTATTGGGCTAATGAAATATATATGGATCCTCGTGTTTCGAAGCCGCATTTGGTATTTCGTTGCTCTGATCACCTAAGCGGCACGGGTGGTCCTCATTAGAGGTTCACGGTGCCATAAGCTCGTTGAACAGGGTTTGTGTGAAATATAGCAGAGATTAGGAATGCTTTTAGTGTCCTGGTGGCCCAGAGGTAGCATTCCCCGGTCACAATTATAAGATCGTGGGTTCAAATCCTGGTGGGGTGAGGTGTTGATTATATGTAGAAGTCTGCGTGCTTTAGTGGGATAATGAAATATATATGGATCCTCGTGTTTCGAATCCGGATTTGGTAAAACGTTGCTCTGGTCACCTAAGCGGCACAGGTGGTCCCCATTAGAGGTTCATGGAGCCATAAGGTCGTTGAACAGGCATTGTGTGAAATATAGTAGAGACTTTGACTGCTTTTATTGTCCTAGTGGCCCAGAGGTAGCATTCCCCTGTCACAATTATAAGATCGTGGGTTCAAATCCTGGTGGGGTGAGGTGTTGATTATATGTAGAAGTCTGCGTGCTTTATTGGGCTAACACGAAATATATATGGATCCTCGTGTTTCGAAGCCGGATTTGCAAAACGTTGCTCTGATCACCTAAGCGGCACGTGGTGGTCTCATTAGAGGCTCACACAGCGCCATAAGCTCGTTGAACAGGCTTTGTGTGAAATATAGCAGAGTCTAGGAACGCTTTTAGTGTCCCAGGCTCAGAAGTAGCATCCCCAACAAGCAATTAGAAGATCGTGGGTTCGAACTGGTGGGGTGAGGTGTTGATTATATGAAGAAGTCCGCGTGCTTTATTGGGCTAATGAAATATATATGGATCCTCGTGTTTCGAAGCCGCATTTGGTAAAACGTTGCTCTGTTCACCTAAGCGGCACGGGTGGTCCCCATTAGAGGTTCATGGAGCCATAAGGTCGTTGAACAGGCTTTGTGTGTAATAGAGTAGAGACTTTGACTGCTTTTATTGTCCTGGTGGCCCAGAGGTAGCATACCCCGGCCACAATTAGAAGATCGTGGGTTCGAATCCTAGTGGGGTGAGGTGTTGATTATATGAAGAAGTCCGCGTGCTTTATTGGGCTAATGAAATATATATGGATCCTCGTGTTTCGAAGCCGCATTTGGTAAAACGTTGCTCTGATCACCTAAGCGGCAAGGGTGGTCCTCATTAGAGGTTCACGGCGCCATAAGCTCGTTGAACAGGCTTTGTGTGAAATATAGCAGAGTCTAGGAATGCTTTTAGTGTCCAGGTGGCACAGAGGTAGCGATCCCCGGTCACAATTAGAAGATCGTGGGTTCGAATCCTTGTGGGGTGGGGTGTTAATTATATGAAGAAGTCCGCGTGCTATATTGGGCTAATGAAATATATATGGATCCTCGTGTTTCGAAGCAGCATTTGGTAAAACGTTGCTCTGATCACCTAAGCGGCACGGGTGGTCCCCATTAGAGGTTCACGGCGCCAAAAGCTCGTTGAACAGGCTTTGTGTGAAACATAGCAGAGTCTACGACTGCTTTTATTGTCCTAGTGGCCCAGAGGTAGCATTCCCCGGTCACAATTATAAGATCGTGGGTTCAAATCCTGGTGGGGTGAGGTGTTGATTAAATGTAGAAGTTCGCGTGCTTTATTGGGCTAAAG
>NW_024715656.1:0-30127 GCF_018991925.1 Homarus americanus | reverse complement strand
AAATACAAGATTTTATTTGTAAAGGGACAGGGTGGTATAAAGGGTTATGAAGCTCATATCACCATTGACAAAGATGTTACACCCATATATGCTAAGTCCAGACCTGTTCCTTATGTATTGAAAGGTGAGGTTGAGAAGGAATTGGACAGACTTGTGAGTGAGGGAATTATTGTGAAAACCGCCAAGAGCAATTGGGCTGCTTCAATAGTAATTGTACCTAAAGCTGATAAATCTGTTAGACTATGTGGTGATTATAAAGTTACCATTAACCAAGCTGTTGAGGATGAGCAATATCCCTTATCCACATCTCAAGATTTGTTTGCTGCACTAACAGGTGGAACCATTTTCACGAAGTTAGACTTGTCCCAAGCATATGCTCAGGTCTCTGTTGATGCTAAAAGTCAACAGTACCTTACCATCAACACTCATAAAGGATTGTATAAGTTCAAAAGGTTGCCTTATGGTGTTAAGAGTGCACCAAAGTTATTTCAGTGCATCATGGACAAAATTCTTGTGGGTCTTCCCAATGTGTTATGTTTTCAGGATGATGTCCTTATTGTTGACAGTGACATCCAAAATCATGTCAAAACCCTAGCCACAGTATTCGAAAGATTGTTGGCACACAATGTCAGGCTCAACAAGAGCAAATGTTCATTCCTAGCTAAAGAAGTAACTTATCTTGGCTATAAAGTGAATGCAGAAGGGCTGAGACCTGTAGAAGATAAAGTAGGAGCCATAGTAAATTTACCTGCTCCAAAAAAATGTCAGTGAATTGAAAGCTTTCCTAGGTATGATACAGTATTATTCAAGGTTCTTGAGTGGACTTTCATCAGTTTTAGCCCCTCTGCATGAACTATTAAAGAAAGGGATACCATGGAAATGGAACAGTGCAACTCAGAAGTCATTTGAAGATTGTAAAGCTGCTCTGTCTAGTACTGATGTTTTGGTCCACTATGATACCAGTAGAACACTAAAGCTTGTTTGTGATGCATCGGGCTATGGATTAGGTGCTGTCATAAGTCACATAATGGATAACGGTGAAGAAAGACCCATTGCATATGCCTCGAGAACTCTTACCCAAAGCGAGAAAAATTATGCACAAATAGAGAAAGAGGCTTTGTCTATCATATTTGGAGTAAAGAAATTTCACCAGTATCTATATGGGAGGAATTTTGTTTTAATAACTGATCACAAGCCTCTCTTGGCAATTTTGGGTCCTAAATCACCTGTTCCTACACTTGCTGCAGCAAGAATGCAGAGATGGGCTTTGATATTGTCGGCATATGACTATGAGATACAGTACAGACGTTCAGATGATCATTCCAATGCAGATGCTTTGTCAAGGTTGCCAGGAAGTGGATCAAATGATGGAGTAGAGCCTAAGGTTTATGCTGTAACCATGATAGCAGAAGATTTTCCAGTCACCTCCGGAATGATTGCTCATGAAACTAGGAAAGATGTTGCATTAGGAAGAGTCCTGGAGTATACACTAAATGGATGGCCAGAGATTTGTCCATCCTTAGACTTTCAACCGTATCATTTAAGGAGATGTCAATTATCAGTAGAACAGGGATGTGTGTTGTGGTGTATGAGGGTGTTAATTCCACAGTGTTTTAGAGGGCAAATTTTGAATGAACTGCATTTTGAACATTCAGGTATATGTGCTATGAAAGCACTGGCCAGAAGTTTTGTGTGGTGGCCTAAACTGGATGGTGAAATAGAAATGATGGTACGTGAGTGCTCTGTTTGTCAGAATGTTAGGAGTATGCCACCCAGCACACCTTTGAAAACCTGGAAATGGCCTACCCGTCCCTTCCAAAGAGTACACATTGACTTCTGTGATAAGGGAACAGACAAATTTCTTGTATTAATTGATAGTCATTCAAAGTGGATTGATGTTAAGCACATGTACAGTACTAATGCTGGTAGCACCATTGATGAATTAAGATTAATGTTTGCCGAACATGGAATACCAGAAGAGGTAGTTTCTGACAATGATCCTCCATTCCAATCATCAGAGTTTAAAAACTTCATGAGATTCAACGGTGTAAAGCATGTACTGACCCCACCCTATCATCCTGCCTCTAATGGTGCAGCTGAGAGATCAGTTAGAATTGTAAAGGAAGCACTTTCCAAGCAGGTAATTCAAGGAACTGTAGGAAAATCAATGAAACACAGACTAGCAAATTTCTTACTCAGAAACTGAACCACGCCACATAGTGTGACAGGATGTACTCCTGCAGAATTAATGGTGAAGAGACAGTTGAGAACAAGATTAAGTTTAGTTAAGCCAAGTCTGTTTGAAGTTGTAGCGAGGAAACAAGCTCAACAAAAAATGTATCATGATAAGAGTTCCAGTGAAAGAGTGTTCAAGGTAAATGATAGGGTGAGAGTTAGGAACATGGCTAAAGGTTATGGTACTGTACATGCAAAGTGGATAACTGGTGTCATCGACAAGGTATGTGGATCTAGGACATATTTAGTGAAATGTGGTAACTCTTTGAGGTATGTTCATGTGGATCACATCATTCAGGCACATGACGAGATGAATGTAGCACCAGGACATGATGATAAACTTGACACAGTTTCAGATGATCATCATCATCATGATGTCAAAGATGATGTTTCCCAGCATCCACTCACTGTGTCAACTGATTGTAGTGATGATATGTCTGTCACTGATAATGCACAGAGTGCAAGTAAAACCCCTGTAAAACTTGATGGAGGGAATAGTCCTAGAAGATCAAACAGAGTTAGGAGACCTGTAATTAAATTAGACCTCTAATTATCTGAATTGTGAACAGGCCTTTCAAAACTGTTTAGTTAGGAAGTTATATTTGTTGTGTTCTATTCTCTTCTTCCCTGCCATAGGTAATTCTGTAAGTTTTGTTTATTTAGGATTTGTAGCAGCCATGCTCTCTTTTGAAAGGGAGAAATAGTGTTATATATATATGTATGTTTATATGCTGCCTTTATTGATATATATACATTATGTATTATGTTACCTCTTACCAAAGTCAGAAAGTGTTTAGGCTTGTGTAAACACGAAATGTGTTAGGCACGTTGTAACCAACAACAGACAATGAACGCCCCAGCCAGACTGACCATGCGACTTGTCATTCTCCCATTAAATAACGCTAGATACTACACTTTCCTTAAATTTGGTCACAATACGTTGAATTGATTTTGATGTTGGCGCTTTTCTGACGTTAAAGTGGCAACAGTTGCGACATTGAATCTGTACCACAGATTTTGTTTCAATATACACTTCGACGACTTTCACTTTTTGTCCCGTAGTCAAAACCACATTGCCGTATGCTCCAAAGTGTCTCTTCCAATTATCTGCAAACAAAACAAAAATATGTTATAATAATAATTACAGAGTAACACGTATTTAAAATTAAGTACATTGTATATATATATATATATATATATATATATATATATATATATATATATATATATATATATATATATATATATATATATATATATATATATACAGTGGCGTAGCTAGAGTGTGTGCCGCCCGGGGCGGCCCTTGAGTTTGCCGCCCCACCCCCCATCCGTGCCCCCACAAAAAATACATATTGCACAGTGACTCACTCTTATATATATATATACAGTATATATATTAAATAGTTTGTGTACCATTATAATATTACTGTACTTTCACATACTCAAATATAGTATGCTTTAAATACACCCCAAACATACTTAAACTTTATAAGTAACAGTTAAAGAAAAAGCAAAAACGACATATAGGATAGGGAAAAAAGTAAAAAAGTGTAAAAAATTAGGACCATCTTTATTTCTGAAATGAAAACTACAACTTTCTACAAAGTAACTTTTCTTGTTTTTTGTTGGCAAATTCTTCAATGACATTGTCAAAAACTATTTCATCTGTCAATTGTCGCTCTATAGACAGTATGGCAAGATTTCTCAACCGCAAGGTGCTCAAAGTAGATCTTAAGTAATTCTTGATCAGTTTTAGTTTCGAAAAACTCCTCTCACAGGTAGCAACACTAACAACAATTGTGAGGAAAATCCTCAGCATTATTACTATATTTGGAACCGAGTTCCCAAGGTTATACTTTTGAATAAACTGCAAAAGTTCAAGGGGGCCTTCTTTCCACGTCTGTATTCTGTCTTTAATAGTTATAGCAGCAACAGCAACAAAATGCTGAAGTCTTTTTCTCTCAACGAGGAACTCCTCGTGATCTATTTGACACTCATATTTATCATCCAAAAGATTCAATGGGGTAAGGAAGGCATATTTCTCAGCAAGTTCATGAAGCTGTTGAAATCTCAAAGTTATTTCTTGGATCACTCTGTCCAGCGAAGAAAACATTCTCTCTCCTCAATTCAATGTCGTATGGCAATTCAGCATCTCGTGATCCTTCACCAAACATTTGTTTCTTCTTTTTGGGTCGACGCTGACGCTCCATGACTATCCCCAGATCATTGCAAATTTCTTTGGCATAGTTAACTCCATTACTCACTAGCTTGTCCCTGTTTTCAACTAGAAATGTTTCTAATGCCCTGAGTTTTATATCACATTGTTGTATGTTCAAGCCCTTGGTTTGGAGGTAAGTCTGTGTGTCGTTAATTTCTAGAAGGACAAAAAGGAAAATGATTGCAACGCACCAAGTAGAACACCAGCATCTGCCCTGGTAGCTGTATTTTCTTCTTCACCAGTTAACTTTTCTAGGGCACTTAAGATTTTTGAGAAATGTTTCTTTACAACACTTACAGCTTCTCCCCACGCACTCCACCGAGTTTCTATTATGCGCTTGACACTTTGACCAGTGACTGAAGTTAGAACATCCCAGCGATGGGTTGATGAAGAAAAAAATACAAACAAACGCTCCACACATCCAAAAAAGGTAACAGAATTCACAGCAACAGAAGCTGCATGAACACCCGCCAAATTCAGCGAGTGATTTGTACAAGCGACAAATTCTGCTTTTTTATTAATTTCCTTGATACGTTTCTGAACACCAGAATGAACACCAGCCATCACCGCAGCATTATCATATTAGGGTGTGTCATAGGAGGGAAGATCAGCTAAAACTAATGGCCCATCACTTTTTTGGTAGATTTTAGTGTATATAAACAGAAAATAATTTCATTTTCAATATTTTGCAACCTTTTGCTAGGTAAATTTTAGCGTGAAATTTATCGAAAATCTAACGTACAGCTGCATTAGTGCATTACAATTAAATAGTGAACATTGCTTTCTGACTTCATTCTTTAACAACCCAACCAATAACAATATTTTTTTTCTGTTTCAGATTCTGATGATGATAAGTTGATAATGACAGACGGCTGCTTGTGTCAGGACGAGTAAACCAAAAATCCAGCCATCTCAGTCACTATCTTGGGTCTGGGAGAGAGCTCCTGAAGTCGGAGTTGCCTACATTGAAGAGATGCTTTTGAGATACGGTGTTTTAATCAGGCAAATCAGTAAAAGAACCAAAGAACTTACACAAACAAAGACATTGCCAGTGATATGACCAAAGCTGTCTTGGCACAGTACACTCTGGCTAACGCTCAGTTCAAGCCTCCAGTCATAATAAGTCAGAAGAAGATTAGTGAGAGACTGCTAGCCAGTTGGGAAAAGGCAAGAGATATCTCTCTTGGGAGAGGAAAACTTGCAGTTAAGGACAGCTTTGCCAAGCAACTGGACCAGTTATTTGACATAATTACTTGTAAGTGCCCAATTGTTCTCTGTCCTGAGTTTGGATGCGATCGTGACTGTAAATCCGAGGCCCACATCTCCTGTATTTGCAAGCGTGAACTGAAGATTCCTGTGATCGAACTGGCATTTGTCGAAGCACAGAGAGAGAAGACTGGCAGTATAGGGGCTCTCATGATTTCTAGCCAAGATATTCTGGAGTCCAAGAGACAGGAGGCTGCCACAGAGAGACAGAAGAGGAGAAGAGTTGCCGAGGAAAAGAGACTTGAGAAGGCCCAGGGTGAGGTAAAAAAGGCCGATGATTGGAGTCAAGCTGATTCAGAGTTTAATGACTTCCCCATGGCTAATCCGAGTGCTGACCAGGAGAATGGTGACTTTGTCCCTAACCCAGAAAATAATGATCGAAAACCTTCCAGGCATAAGATTCGAAATAGGAAAGATATCCTGAGCATAGCTCTGGCCAGCATGCGACACCACACTGGTCTCAGAGAAACTGCAGAGATAGCAACAGCTGCCTGGATTGACGATGGTTTGATAACACCTGATGATGTTCACCTGGTGATAGATCATAACAAAGTAAGGAGAGCTCAGGAGAAACTTGTCAGTAACCTAGAAGAGGAGTTTGATAAGGGGATAAGAGAAAATGGAATCAATTGTTTGTTCTTTGATGGGAGAAGGGTGACACTAAAGTGTTCATGAAAGTTGGAGATTCTGAGAAGTTGTTCCCTGCCATGGTGAAGGAGGAACACTACTCCTGCTGCAGTGAACCAGGAGGGAAGTATTTGTGGCATTTCACTCCAGAGAAAGATGACATCAGGAAACCAGCTGAGATAGTGTCAGATAACATTGTGAACTGGCTCAGAGAGAGGAGCGTAGACCAGACCCTGCAGGCCATTGGAGGGGACAGCACCAACACGAACACAGGGTGGCAAGGGGGGGTCATACAGTGGATAGAGCGGAAGATTGGGAGGAAGCTGGGCTGGATTGTTTGTGACCTCCACACCAACGAGTTGCCACTCAGACATCTGATCCAAGAGCTGGATGGCAAGACTCTTTCAAACAACAGATGGTCTGGTCCTCTTGGCAATATGCTGGACTCTGCCACTGAGTTAGAAATAAATCCGAGCTTTGAAAAAATCACAGTTGGCCCTCCACTCGTTGAGCTTGCACATACTGTCATTGACGACCTGAGTACTGACCAGTACTATGGTTACATGATTTGCAGTGCCATCAAAACTGGGGTCATGCCTGATAGACTTGCTTACCTGCAGATAGGTCCAGTCTCACATTCTAGGTGGCTCACAACGGCTCTCAGGTTCTGCAGAATTTGGGTCGCCATCATAAACTGAAAGGGAACCAGTCACAACCTGAGACTTATTGTCCAATTCATTGTGAGTGTCTACTTGCCAAATTGGTTCAACACCAAGGTCAAGTCATCGTTCTCCGAAGGTCCGAGGCATGTTCTCTTCCAGCTTGAGCTCCTGAGGAGTCAGCCAAGGAAGGTTGTTCAGATTGTGGAGCAGACTGTGAGGAGATCTTCCTGGTATGCTCATCCCGAGGCAGTTCTGCAGACAATGCTCTGCAGTAAGGATGAGGAGGAGAGAAGAGTGGCAGCAAAAGATCTTGGATATGAGACTTATGAGAGGATCTGGGCATGACGAATCAGTTATGACGATTCCTTCAGGGTCAGGAAGACTCCTGAAGTCAATCTAGGTGCCAAGACCACTGATCTCATAGATCTGGATAACATCCAGGCTGGCAGTGAGCCCCCTCTTACCTGCAGCCTCACCAATGTTCAAGTCAGAGCTTTCCTGGACAACCCCATGCATGTCCCTGCCTGGCCCTCGCACACCCAGAGTATAGAGCGTTGTGTACAGCAAGTGAGCGAGGCCAGCAGTCACGTGTACAGCCAGGAGAGGAGGGAAGGCTACATCCGAGCTCAGGTGGTCAGCAGGGAGGTGATGAGTAGAAACAAAAGCAAGAAAGACATGTTCTCTATGGTGTGCAGCAACACCGGGTCGTAGTAGTAAAACCGGTTTTTGTATTTGAAGATTTTGTTTTCTAAAGGAATATTAAATTTAATAAATGTGTCAAGATCATTCGTTTCACTATTCTGGATCATTTTCATCCTAATAAATTAACCTGATACATTTACTTTACTTTAAATAAGCTATTTAGTGGTGTTGGTAAAAGGGTGGGAATACTGAATTTTCATAAGATTTCAAGTTAAAATTTACCTAGTAAAAAATGAAAACTTTTAAAATCTGAAGATATCACACGATTCTGCACATAGAACTTCATCATTAATACCATGGGCCGATTTTTCAAACTCAAAAAAAAAAAAATTCGCCTCGGTATGACACACCCTACTCCCACAGTGACCTCGACTGGTTACGGTAAGTGGGGAGCAACTCAACGATAGGGAGGCGGCAGTAGAGACCCACAAACACGCCCCGAACACAGTACTGTATAGTCTCCAAGGTGTCAAGGGGATGGTGTTACAGTCTGGCATTATAGATATGATAATCCCGAGGCGCTCTCAGTCCACCTAGCTGTAATTGGGGAAGTGAAGGCGGTTGAGTGTAGTCTTGGCTACACGGCCTCCTTTACTTTCCGAAGACATGCTATGTAGTGTGCCGTATCCACACTGTCCCAAACTGGCAGCCATGTCTATGGGACTCACTATCACTTTTTCACAATTGAGTAACTACTCGAACACCTTCAGACAATCGCTCTTCTTAGGCAAAGGGTGGTCAGGCAGGAGCTCGACAGCTGCCACAGATCGCTGGACTTTAATGTAGCACAAAATGTCCGACACAGCTTACACGAAACAGATGACGATCCAAACATTTTAAGTTCGTAATTCGCTAATCCGTGGCCAACTGAGCTATAGTGTGAAGTGCTCTTAAAACTCCACATACCTGCCGCCTCGCATGCTGTAAAAACATACAATGCTCCGGAAAACGCACCAAATATTTTGTAAACGACTCTAAAGTATTTTAACGAGGGTTTTACATCACCAGTAAACAGAAAGGTATTAAACCTTCAGCAAACATTGTATATGCATACTGCATGAAATATGACCTATAATGTTGTTAACACTGAACAAACTGAAAATGACTTAAAAGAATAATATTTCTTTTTGCAACCGACCTTTTTACACATCACTTTAGCTCGTGTTGTTATACAATACTGTTGTTAGGGTAATGTTTTAATATTTGCAAGACGAATGTGTATTTGTTGCCATCCGGTATAACTTACTGTACACTCCCATACTTAGTGTACATTATGTAAGAGAAAATAAACAGTTATAAACAGTAAGATAAACAATAGGAGTAAAAGTAAATTGTCCTTTTACAGATAAAGTTTACTGCAACACGAGGCAACTTCACTCAGCTGATCATACGCTGGTGGACGGTGAGGCGAAGGAGTTCTTCTCTGGCTGGTTCACACGGGGATGATGATTACTGCCTTCCTGTGTATCGTCTGCTCTGCCTCCTCCTTATTTCCACTTTCACGGGTATTGTTTTTTCTTTCTGTTTTCGATTTTGTTTTATTATTTGTATTTTTAACTAAATATTTTCCAGATATTTTGGTTATCTAATACTTTCAAATATGTGAAATTTGGATATATGAGATAGCGCTGAGACAAGGGCGTTAAGGCCGATGTAACCCGTATATAGGGTCACAGTTAGCCATGACTAGTTCTCCATAATGCCCACACACCCATAGTACCCACACACTATCCACACACTACCCACACACTCACACAAGGAGATACAGTGAAATAAACTGCTGTACCTAAATATTATGTAACTCAAAATATATTCCCAAAACAGCACGTTTACAGTTGAAAATAATAAAAGCATAAATAATACAAACAAAATTAATTAATATGTTTTTTATTATTTTTTTAATATCAGAAAGGATGGGGTCAACGCTTCTTGTTGTTCTTTGCCTTTTTCCCGGTGAAGATGTAGTCTCCCCATGGCAGGTACTGGTCCTTTTGTACATGGCAGAAAGTGGTAGTTTCCTTCTTCTTCTTGTTGTTTTGAGGTTTAGTGTGCTTTGTGGTCTGCAGTTTGTTAGATCGGGGGCCCTTCTCCTTCACCTGGCAAGGCTTCACCTCAACCTTTGAAACTTTTGTTACAGTGCGTCGGAACACCATTGTGATTTACTGACACTAACAGCTCTCTCACTGAGGTCAAATCAAAATTTGACCATACAGAAAGAATTACGGTTTAATAAGGTTGGAATTTAAAGAAATTGACAACAAAATGAAGCTCTGTTTATCACTATAGTGTTGAGGACTTGTGTTTGTAGAGATGATGGATGGTGTTATAATATGTAGTGATGATGGATGGTGTTATATGTAGTGATGAAGGATGGCGTTATATGTAGTAATGATGGATGGTGTTATATGTAGTGATGATAGGAGGGTAATATATGTAGTGATGATGGATGGTGTTATATATAGTGATGATGCATGATGATATATGTAGTGATGATGGTTGGTGTTATATGTAGTGATGCTGGATGGTGTTATATGTAGTGATGATGGATAGAGTTATATGTAGTGATGATGGATGATGTTATATGTAGTGATGATGGGTGGTGTTATATGTAGTGATGTTGGATGGTGTTATATGTAGTGATGATCGATGATATTATATGTAGTGATGATAGGATGGTTCTATATGTAGTGATGGATGGTGTTATATGTAGTGATGATGGATGATGATATATGTAGTGATGATAGGATGGTTTTATATGTAGTGATGATGGATGGTGTTATATGTAGTGATGATGCATGATGTTATATGTAGTGATGATGGTTGGTGTTATATGTAGTGATGCTGGATGGTGTTATATGGAGTGATGATGGATAGAGTTATATGTAGTGATGATGGATGATGTTATATGTAGTGATGATGGTTGGTGTTATATATAGTGATGTTGGATGGTGTTATATGTCGTGATGGATGGTTCTATATGTAGTGATGGTGGATGGTGTTATATGTAGTGATGATGGATCGTGTTATATGTAGTGATGATGGATCGTGTTATATGTAGTGATGATGATGGATGGTGTTATAAGTAGTGATGATGGATGTTTTTATATGTAGTGATGAAGGATGGTGTTAGTGAAGATTGTGAAGTGAGATGTAGTGAAGATTGTGAAGTGAGGTGTAGTGAAGATTGTGAAGTGAGATGTAGTGAAGATTGTGAAATGAGATGTAGTGAAGACTATGAAGTGAGATGTGGTGAAGATTGTGAAGTGAGATGGTGAAGATTGTGAAGTGAGATGGAAGATTGTGAAGGATGTAGTGAAGATTTTGAAGTGGGATGTAGTGAAGATTGTGAAGTGAGATGTAGTGAAGATTGTGAAGTGAGATGTAGTGAAGATTGTGAAGTGAGATGTAGTGAAGATTGTGAAGTGAGATGTAGTGAAGATTGTGAAGTGAGATGTAGTGAAGATTGTGAAGTGAGATGTAGTGAAGATTGTGAAGTGAGATGTAGTGAAGATTGTGAAGTGAGATGTAGTGAAGATTGTGAAGTGAGACGTAGTGAAGATTGTGAAGTGAGATGTAGTGAAGATTGTGAAGAGATGTAGTGAAGATTGTATGAGATGGGAAAAAGACGTGAAGGAGATGGAAAAGATTGTGAAGTGAGATGTAGTGAAGATTGTGAAGTGAGATGTAGTGAAGATTGTGAAGTGAGATGTAGTGAAGATTGTGAAGTGAGATATGGTGAAGATTGTGAAGTGAGATGTAGTGAAGATTGTTAAGTGAGATGTAGTGAAGATTGTGAAGTGAGATGTAGTGAAGATTGTGAAGTGAGATGTAGTGAAGATTGTGAAGTGAGATGTAGTGAAGATTGTGAAGTGAAATGTAGTGAAGATTGTGAAGTGAGATGTAGTGAAGATTGTGAATTGAGATGTGTTAAAGATTGTGAAGTGAGATGTAGTGAAGATTGTGAAGTGAGATGTAGTGAAGATTGTGAAGTGAGATGTGTGGGAGACCCAGGTGATACTTCCAATCTTCCAATCAGGGGTGAAGGAAACACTGGTGTCAAGTTCGTAAAGTTCCTATTTCTGGGACAACTAATAATAAAAGGAGTTAAGACAGGGAAACAGCGCCCTGTCTTGAATCTTCTCAGAGTCTTATCTACAAGATATACAGAGCAGCAAGATGTGTGTTTCAAAAACATGAACTAACATTCAGTGACAAAGGAGTAAGACAAAATATATAATACAGAGACCTGAATCAAAAATGGTAATAGTACAGTTACATATTACAGCAATATCTGCCTATATATCTACAAGATGGTGAAGATTGTGAAGTGAGATGTAGTGAAGATTGTGAAGTGAGATGTAGTGAAGATTGTGAAGTGAGATGTAGTGAAGATTGCGAAGTGAGATGTAGTGAAGATTGTGAAGTAAGATGTGGTAAAGATTGTGAAGTGAGATGTAGTGAAGATTGTGAAGTGAGATGTAGTAAAGATTGCGAAGTGAGATGTAGTGAAGATTGTGAAGTGAGATGTAGTGAAGATTGTGAAGTGAGATGTAGTGAAGATTGTGAAGTGAGATGCAGTGAAGATTTTGAAGTGAGATGTAGTGAAGATTGTGAAGTGAGATGTAGTGAAGATTGTGAAGTGAGATGTAGTGAAGATTGTGAAGTGAGATGTAGTGAAGATTGTGAAGTAAGATGTGGTGAAGAGTGTGAAGTGAGATGTAGTGAAGACTGTGAAGTGAGATGTAGTGAAGATTGTGAAGTGAGATGTAGTGAAGATTGTGAAGTGAGATGTAGTGAAGATTGTGAAGTGAGATGTAGTGAAGATTGTGAAGTGAGATATAGTGAAGATTGTGAAGTAAGATTATAAAGTAAACTGTAGTAATTGAGGTTAAACGAACGCGGGTTATTCTGTAGTGTATCCGTGTCTTGTTAACGTGGAACCAACATGGCGGTGGTTCTCAATATAAATACGTTATTTTGCTGGGAATTTCTGTCAAAACGAAATATGAATCAACCATATTTAGCCTAAATTAACCTAGCGGCTTTATTATATATTCTAAGATGTTTAAGTTGGATAGATCAGATCAGGTTAGGTTAAGTCAGGTTGGGTTAGGTTAGTTTTGTTAATTTTGCCACTTAGAGGCTAGTTTATTGTGCCCCCCATACTCATCCTGTGAGCGGTAGCGCAAAGAGATTACAAAGTGGTTTAGATGAGGTAGGTGGTTAAGTTAAGTTTCAATAGGTTAGGTTAGATTACGTCAGGTTGCGTTAAGTTAGGTTAGGTAGGTAATAAGTAGATAGGTTACGGTCGGTAGGTGGGAAAGTTAGGTTTGATTAGGTTAGCTTATGTCAGACGGGGAGGTTAGGTTCGATTATGTCAGGTTAGGTTCGATTATGTCAGGTTAGGTTAGATTACGTCAGGTTAGGTTAGATTATGTCAGGTTAGGTTAGATTATGTCAGGTTAGGTTAGATTATGTCAGGTTAGGTTAGATTATGTCCGGTTAGGTTAGATTATGTAAGGTTAGGTTAGATTATGTCAGGTTAGGTTAGATTACGTCAGGTTAGGTTAGATTATGTCAGGTTAGGTTAGATTATGTCAGGTTAGGTAAGATTATGTCAGGTTACGTTAGATTATGTCAGGTTAGGTTAGATTATGTCAGGTCAGGTTAGATTATGTCATGTTAGGTAAGTAGGTGGAGGTGGGTAAAAAAGGTTAGGTTAGGTCGGCAGGTTTTAGTGTTGAAGCTTAAGTAATCCCGTAAAAATTTCATGTTAATTTTTGACACCATACATCGTAATAATCCTTATAAACTATGTTAAGGAACTGTGGTGTAATTTTTTCTGAACGGTTTATTATAAGTTTTATGCCATTAAAGAAGTTTTATCAAAGAGCGGCGTAATGAACCACAGACGTATTACCATTAAGTCCTAAGTAACTTAAAACATGACTAATAACTTATGAACATGTAGTATTATATGATTACAATTTAACATAGTATATTATGAATGCTGTTATAATATCTTAAGTGTGTTACAAACATGGCTGCTCATATATGACATCCTGTCTCTGGCAAAGAAGAGATTGCAGTAAGTAAAATTAATTGCTAAAGACAAATACTGGAAATTAAACATATACTTATTACCATTATCTGAAAAGCTTAGAACCACCGTTTTATATTTATTAAAAGTTTGTAGTGTTATACATCATGTGTATACAAGTCACAAGTTATTATTTACGACATTGCTTCAGTCCTTGTCATCAGAGTCTTCTGTGTACAACAGATTCCTTCACCTTGTTTAGGCATTTCTCATCATCTGCTTGACAGTTACACATCTCGGTGCATGTCATGCTATTCTTTCTGATTCTTTCTGTATGAACATGACAATGATCCACATTTCCTGACGCCACATCCACATTTAACAAGTTCTGTGATTGCTTCTGGAGCTGGTGGTTGGTCTGATATTACTAGTATGAAACAGTCATTGTCAATCTTCCAGCCATGCTCTAATTGTGAAAGCATTTCACTGTCTGCATCACAAGACCACAGAAGAGCTTGATACCTTCCTCTCAATATATGATACTTTAGAGTTGCTGCAGTCGCTGGTAGTTCTCCAGCTTCTGCCTGCGTTATCTTGAAGAGATGCCATCTAAGTTTTGACAGTTTAGTGAAAGTCATTCGTGGACAGTAGAGCTTAAATACAAATTCCTCTAGACCAATATACTGTACATGTCTGCTGGAGGGCATTTGGTCTACTCAGCATCTTGAATGCATCTAGGACTTTTGTGTTAGATTTCATCAAAGTGCTCCAACATGCTTTCTTTCCTTTGCCAACAAATTTTCCAATGCAGTCAGATCCTGTGAAGGCATGGAAACCTGTAAGGCTCTCTGCCCAATGTGTCGTCGCTCACCAGTTCCTGTTATCATACTTGTATTTTCTCCAAGTTGAGGCTGCTTTAATATGCCAAACACATCAGTGTCTGGTGACTTGATATGTACAGTGCTGCCCTTCTGTGATGCATATACTGTATGTCCTGCTTAAGTTCTATAACTTGTGATAGCAATTTGATGGTTGAAGTCTTATTTGCTGCTTTCCACGACAGTAGATTAACCTTGGACAGCTTTTCCCAGATGCTCAATGGACCAACAATACGTTCCTTGACAAAATTTTCATAATTTTGTCTTCCAACTTCATATGCAAATAGATTGTCATATTTGGCATTTTCTGGCATTACAGCTCCAGTTACCAAGTTTATAAGAGCATCATTTTCCTGGGATTACAGTCACCAATAACATTGTGTAGCTTCTGTACATCAGCATATTGACAGCTGACAATAGCTGTAGAGAGCTCATGGTGTTCTGTTCTTTTGTAATCTTTATGAGTTTGATATTTTATGTAATGAACTTAATTTGAAAACCCAAATGGTAGTATATGATCTTTTATCACCTTAGACACTCTGTGCGTCATGCCTCTCAAGTGATTTTTTTCCTCTCTTACTTCTCTGGACAAATACGACCTTTATCCCATCAGAAAAAATATCACCATATATTTTCTTAATCTACAGGTGCCAAGGTTTAAAATGACGGATGGTGTTAAAAATTAACCTGAAATTTTTACGTGACCACATATTGTCTTGTTGGGTTTCTGAGAGAACTTCACGGCTAAATAGCGCCTCTGTATTGATAGCCGGTACATGTCGTAATATCCACCGCTCATAGTTAAATCTTTATGTCCGTTTATTTTGTCCTAATTTAAGTATCAAAGAGTGTTTTCATTTTTAAGTATCTTAAGTATCTTTTTTCCCCACTCCTAAGTATCTAAGTATGATTTATTTTCATTTTTAAGTAACTAACCATATTTTTGTTTTCATTATAAAATGTGATTGATATAGAGAACAGAAGTAAATATCAGCTGGAGGTCGTAAACGAAGCTGATGTGAAGTATTTTGACTCGCTGTTCCCACGAACTAATTGCTTCACTGGTTTATACCGAAGAAATAAAACCGTCAACGAACCATCCGATTCAAATGTGTCTTAGGCGATACAGGGTGTTTATGCGTCACTCTGATACCAAGAATGACTTTGTGTACTGTGGTGAAGCTGAGGGTAGGATAGGGTTGGGTTGGGTTGGGATGGGTTAGGATTACGCATGTGTAGGTATATTCTGTCGCATTTTATAGGTATCTTGCGTCTTTCTCTTTATTCCTTCTTTATCATGAGTATCTGTGCCTATTAATACACCACCTTG
This sequence comes from Homarus americanus, assembly GCF_018991925.1. Lineage (NCBI taxonomy): Eukaryota > Metazoa > Arthropoda > Malacostraca > Decapoda > Nephropidae > Homarus > Homarus americanus. The sequence goes on along the minus strand of NW_024715656.1, from coordinate 14,166 downwards.
CAGGATAGTGGAAGAGGAATGGATAGTAACGAGATAATATTCTTCTAACATATACCTTAGCTTGATTACAGGTAACACCAGGTAGAAGTTACATGACTCTTAAGAGTTTTCCTCGACTTGGCTGATTCAACTGTAAGACTTGTTGTATTTATCCTTATCAAAATCCTCCACCTGTAAGACCCTCCACTTGTAAGACCCTCCACCTGTAAGACCCTCCACTTGTAAGACTCTCCACTTGTAAAACCCTTTAGGGATTTGAAATACCTTCTCGTCTTGGCTCCACTAGTACTGTACACACCCTCTCTAGCCTGAGTTTACAGTAATGTTGAAGTGTATAGTGAAGACTCACAGCTCATGGGTTAGAAAAACAAAAGATGCTTGTTTTATTTATTTATTTATTTATAGTTTATTTTAGAATCCCCGAAAGTTAGAACAAAATGGCTGACGGGACTCACAAGCGGGCGGTGTTTACAGTATGGACCAAGAATAAAAAATAAATGAAAAATAAAATAAATAAATCGTAAATTGGTGCATTGTTTCTCCAGGGGTAATTATAGAAGTACAAATGTTCTCCAGCAGTGGGTAACGATCATAGTCACGTATAGAGCTTCGGACGCAGGTAGATTGATATAGATGCATTACCTGGAGTTAGTGGGTTAAAGGGGCCTCTTACACGATAATATTAAAGTTGTTTTTTCCTTCTGTTTGTGGCACTTGAGGTGTTTAGGTTAGGTTTAATTAAAATGGTTTAGTTATAATAGTTATATTACGATAAGTTAAGTTGAATTTAGAACTTTTTATTTGCATATATCGTGTTTTAGAAGGATTTGTTAGCTAATAAGTTTAATTTGGATACGTTTAGTTTAATTTAGATCATTTGATTTTACAAGGTCGTATTATAATGACTGGGAACCATATAGAAACCTGTTAGAGAAGTAAATATTTCTACGGCAGTGAATGAGTAAGTCAATAAGTGGTGTATAGAGCTGCTGATGCAACTTAAACGGTATATACTGTACATTATATGTTATCAGAGCTTTCCTGTTGTACGTAACCGCCTCCGTCAAAGTGTCTTAGTGGCTCATGTGAAGATTAGCCTCTAGTTTATTTAACCTCAAGATTAACTACACTGGCACTGCCTGACCTGACCTGACCTGACCTGACCTGACCTAACCTAACCTAACTTAATCTAACCTAACTTAATTTCCCAGGTAGCGTTAGGTTAATCATTAGTTGAAATAAGCTGGGAGGGTTAATCTTCAGGTAATCTATCTTAATTAACAATTTTGGTCAGGTGAGGCCTTCCTTACCTTACTCGAGAGCAGGAGGAGGAGGACTTGCTAACATCTACAGATCATCGTCAACCAAGGCAGATATTGAATACCTTTTGTTTACCTTCGTGGCTTAAGAACACATCTTAACACCATAAGACTATTCGCCTCAATACAATAATACAGTAATTGATTATTGTATTCTAATAAAATTTACGGTGTATCTTGTGAACCAAATTTATTGTTTGACCATAGTGAATGAGAAACTGGTTGAGGTGTATTGTGGTAAACATCCTTAAGAGCAGCTCTGTGTGTTCTTACGACCTCAAAGTAACACAAAAGGTAGCCAATATCTACCCTTGGTCAGTCACTTTATGTAGATGTCAATTGTGTCATTTCTCTAGACTTAGTGCCCCCTGGAGGAGAAAGTAAATACAATGTTGATTTATTTTGGTCACAACACACGCTAGTAGATTAATTTTTCCTATTTAACTAAATAATTAACACTATGTAGCTAACTAATTATATGACTCAAAGATGGTAACCAATATGGCGTCAATATTGTTCACATACTCTATGATAAATAGTGTAGGTTATGTATATAAGCTACTGTGCCGAGTAGGAACCCTGTATATAAGCTACTGTGCCGAGTAGCAACCCTGTATATAAGCTACTGTGCCGAGTAGCAACCCTGTATATAAGCTACTGTGCCGAGTAGCAACCCTGTATATAAGCTACTGTGCCGAGTAGCAACCCTGTATATAAGCTACTATGCAGAGTAGCATTTATATATATCATCACGTGGCAACACTGCACGTTATGTGGCAACATTGCCCCGAGGCTGCCATATGGCAAGGCAGCCTCAGTCTGACTGTGTGAGCCGTGCATGGCACACTCGAGTCACCACTTGTATTTCTATCATCCATAATAAACGGACTTCAGTGTTACACAGTGTTTCCCTACCCATCACTGCATTCTTTGGGGAACTTGTAACCACCATGGCGCAGTGCCTAGGATCTGTGGACTTACAAAGTGTGTGAACGATGCCGAGACAGTTACGTCTGCTGGTGATGCGCGTCATGCGCGTCGACTCATAGTGTGTTGTGTTGTGTTGCGCTGTGTTTCGGCGTGATGTGCAGTGTTGCTCCGTCACAGTGCGTTTTAGTGACGGTGGCAGTGTTAGTGTCAGTGTATTAGTGTGTGTCTAAAGCTGAGAGTTGAGCATTGGCCTGTTTTTGGTGGTACCCATGGAGCACGCAGGCGTACACCCTTCTCGTGTGACATCCCGGGTGATACTGACGGTCTCACTCCCGTCGCGTCTCCAGTCACCGGCATTAAGGCCACCACGAAGCAATCTCTCAGACACACACACACACGCACACACGCACGCACTCGATCACGGACAGAACAGTGGACTATATGCGTGATCTCTGCGCTGTTTATGTCATATATATGTGGTTCGAGCTGTTGAGGCGCCACTTTATATACTAAACAGTGCAGTCCACGCACACACAAAGATGGGAGGTAAGAAGGGACAACGTCAAGATGGGAGACACGACTCCCCACCACCTACTCCTCCACCGGGCGCAGACTCTCATCCTCCACCTCCAGTGACGGACATTGCCACAATTCTGAGGTGGATGGACGACCGGGACGAGAGACGTAGAGAGATGGAACTTCAGAGGGAGGAGACATGAAGAGAGGAGGAAAAGTTGCGTTTTGAGGCACTATTGGCGACCCTGGCACTAACCCACCCTCCCTCACTCGCAGGTAGCGCGCATATAGGCGCCAGTACCCTCCCTCCTCCACCACACCAGCGTCCTGCAGGTACCCTTGCTACCCCAACAGCTCCCAAGGCATCTGTTCAACCCCCACCCGCCCTCTCACCAGATGTCACGTTTCAGCTTTTTCGTGAGTGGAGGCGGCGTTGGACAGATTACTCCACGATGGTGGACCTTGATAGCATGCCTCCAAACAAACAGCTCATCCAACTGCGGATGTTTTTGTCGCTGGAGACCCAGAGAGTTTTGGAGCACACGTTGCAAGTGCCTCCCGATTCTACATCTTCAGTGACGGATGTGCTCGACCTTTTACAGGAGCACGTTAAAGGTCTGAACAACAAGGCTTTGCGTCGCCGTGCCTTCACCAGCTGCAAGCAGGCGGAGAACGAATCCTTTGACGACTTTTTTGTACGCTTGAAGAGTTTGTCAGAGGAGATCGACGTCTGCAAGGCGCACAGCCGGGAATGTAAGGAAGCCTGGATCAAGAACGGGATCTTGACAGGTGTCAGGCACGAAGAGATGATGCAGCGACTCATCCCCCTGGACGCTACCTCCACACTCCAGGTGGTAGTGACTGAATGTCGGTCATACGAGGCCACCAAGTCCGCCACCTCTGCCTTAAGGGCCCCTCCTGCTGTGAGAGCAATCTCTCAGTACAAGAAGGGTAAGAAGGCGGCCAACAACACGAAGGCTGGTACACGTTCTTCCAAGCCTCTGCCTAGTGCTTCCTGTGGCAGCTGTGGAAAGCAGCATGGCCCCAAGACTTGCCCGGCCGCCGACGCACTGTGTCGTGGATGTGACCGTAAGGGCCACTGGTCTAACACAGACAGGTGCCCTGCACGAGGCCACAAGTGTCAGGCCTGCTGTCGCTATGGACACTACGACAAGTGCTACCGCCAACCCAAGCCCAAACGCCCGAGACGAGGAGGACAGCAGCACACTTCCATCGGGGTGGTTCACACGCAGCCCCCTCCAGATGGCCCACGCAGCCCCAAGCAGCAGCGGAGTCACATCAGGAGGGTGGAATCGACCACACACCCCAGGGCTACCTCTTCCCCTACTATCCGCGTCGCCGTCACACATGGTGATGTGTCGGGTCACATCGAGGTGATACCGGACACCGGCGCTGATACTACGGTGATTGGGTTGAAGCACCTCCAGAAACTGAGCCTCACCAAACGTGACCTTGGGACCACCGCCGCAGCTGCTGTACTACAATGCGGACGGTTCCCAGATGCCGGATGCTGTGGGCTCCTTTCAAGCAGAGATCATCTACGGCGACAGGTCGTGTCACGGATGGATCGACGTGCAGCCTACTCTCGCTACACCCTTGTTGTCGTGGGAGCACTGCAAGGAGTTAGGCGTGGTGCCCAGAGACTTTCCCGAGCAGATCCCAGGTGCTCGTTACACCGCGTCCACTCCCTCCCCGCCTCCACCCAAGTCACGGCTGCTTCCTCTTCACAGCGAGACGTCTCCTTCAGCCGCAAGGGCCTACTTCCTGAAGGAGTACTCAGATGTGCTGGTGACGAAGGAGGCCCTACGGACCGCGCCACTGAAGGCTATGGCGGGTGCGCCTATGAGGATACACCTGCGGGAAGATGCACAGCCGTTTGCCATACACACTCCCCGGTTGATTCCTCTCGCCTTCAGGGATTCAGTCAAGAAGGAACTGGATTCCATGGTGGCCCAGGGTGTCATCGTGCCCGTTGGTGACGACCCATCCCCTTGGTGCCACCCTTTAGTTGCTGTGGCTAAGACTAACGGTGGAGTGCGGATTACTACCGACTTGTCTAAGCTTAACAGCCAGGTGTCCCGTCCCGCCCACCCTTCACCCACACCTTTTGCAGCTATACGGAGTGTGGATCCGAAGGTACGGCACTTCTCGACGATGGGCGCCCTCTGTGGTTACTGGCAGATCCCACTGAAGAAGGAGGATCAGCCACTGACCACTTTCATCACGCCTTACGGACGCTTCCGCTACTGCCGTGGCCCTATGGGATTCGCTGCTACGGGGGACGCCTTCTGTCTCCGTGGTGACATGGCACTTCAAGGCGTGACCAACTGTGTGAAGGTAGTGGACGACGTCCTCCTCTACGATGAGGACTACCTGACGCATCTTCGCCGCATCGACGAGGTACTGACCAGATGTAGGACGCACGGCATCACTCTGAATGCCGAGAAGTTCGTCTTGGCCGCACCTTCAGAGTCTTTCTGCGCCTACCGACTCTCAAGGGATGGCATTGCTGCGGACCCGGAGAAAGTTCGCGCCATAGCGGACTTTGCGAAACCTGCCAACCTTACGGATCTCAGGTCTTTCATGGGCCTGGTGAACCAACTGGCAGAATTTTCTCCTGACGTCTCCGCCGCTGCCGGGCCTCTCCGCCCCCTGATGAGCCCCAAGAGGACGTTCACGTGGACCCCTGACCACGACCTCGCCTTTCATAAGGTGAAGGAGGCCCTGTCAAGTCCACCTATCCTCGCTACTTTCGACCCAGCGCTCCCCACCGTCCTCCAGACAGACGCCTCGTGCCTGTACGGGGTTGGTTACGCCCTTCTCCAGGATCACGGTGGAGGAAAGTACCGGCTCGTACAGTGTGGCTCTCGCTTCCTCACCGATGCTGAGTCTCGCTATGCTACCATCGAGCTGGAGCTGCTGGCATTGGTATGGGCCTTATCGAAGTGCAAGTTCTACTTGATTGGCCTACAGCACTTCGACCTCATCACAGACTACAGGCCCTTGGTCCCCATTCTTAACCACTATTCGCTGGACGCCATCGAAAATCCCCGCCTCCAGCGCCTGAAGGAGAAGATTTTGGCCTTCGTCTTCACCGCGGCTTGGCGCGCAGGTAAGGAGTTGTGCATCCCGGATGCCCTCTCCCGCTCCCCAGTCAGCCGCCCTACACCTGAAGACGAGATGCTCAGCACCGAGGCCGGTTTCTCCGTCAGCAACATCGTCACCTTGCAGGCCGTACAGTCCCTCGCCAGCACCCAGGCCTCAGTGTCGCCACCCGACAGCGATCTGGCCCTTGAGGAACTACGGACCGCGGCACGCGACGACCCCTCCTACACTCAGCTCTTGGAGAGTGTGAGGACTGGGTTCCCTCGCGACCGTTTTGACCTTCACAACGCCCTACGCCCGTATTGGAAGATACGTGAGGACCTCTACGCAGTTGGGGATCTCGTCCTGTACGGTGCCCGTGTGGTCGTCCCTGCAGCTCTCCGTCGTCGCGTTCTGACCCGCTTACACGACAGCCATCGTGGAGGAGAGGCCACCAAGCGCCGCGCAAGGCAGGCTGTGTACTGGCCCGGCTTTGACGCGGATATCGTCAATACGGTCCGTGCCTGTGAGCCGTGCTAAATCATGCAGCCCAGTCAACAGCAAGGGCCCCTCTTGTGCGACAACGAACCCACCAGGCCCTTCGAGTCCGTGTCGGCTGATTTCTTCAGCACAGCTGGGAAACATTTCCTAGTTGTCGCCAACCGACTCTCTGGCTGGCCTGTGGTGGTAATCTGTGGCTCGGACACGACGTCCGCGGCCACCATTCGCCACTTCCGGCACCTCTTTCGTGACCTGGGCGTCCCCGTACGTCTGCGGACGGACGGTGGGCCACAGTTCACCAGCCGGGACTTCACAGGATTCCTGGAGCGTTGGGGAGTCCGCCACATCGTGTCAACACCCCACTACCCACAGTCAAACGGCCACGCTGAGGCTGCGGTCAAGACAGTCAAGCACCTCATCCTCAAGGTGGCCCCTTCAGGCAACATAGACTGTGAGGCGTTTGACAAAGGACTCCTGGAGTTACGTAATACTCCCACCCACACAGGACGCTCCCCTGCCCAGATCCTGTATGGTCACCCTCTCTGCTCTTGCGTTCCTGCACACGCCAAGGCCTTTGCGAAGGAGTGGCAGACCAGAGCCGAGAGCTGCGACCGCCGCGCCGCTTCACGTGCCCAGGACGCCAAGGCTCGGTATGACGACCATGCCCGCCCTCTTCAGCCACTGGAAATTGGTGCCCTTGCCCGCGTCCAGGACCCGAAGACGACACGTTGGGACAAGGTGGGCATAGTGATGGGCGTCGGCCGGTCGCGGGACTACAAGGTCAGGATGCCGAGCGGCCGTGTCTGGTGGAGGAACCGCCGCTTCCTCCGGTCAGTCCACCCCATGCTGCTGGCCCCCTGACCGAGGACGAGTCACCTACACCTCACGAGGATCCGCCCCACAGTGCACCTCGACGCTCGGAGCGACTTAGGACTAAGAAGTCCGCTCAAGACAAAGACTATGAGCGTGAGGGGGGAGGGAGATGTAGGATATGTATATAAGCTACTGTGCCGAGTAGCAACCCTGTATATAAGCTACTGTGCCGAGTAGCATTTATATATATCATCACATGGCAACACTGCACGTTATGTGGCAACATTGCCCCGAGGCTGCCATATGGCAAGGCAGCCTCAGTCTGACTGTGTGAGCCGTGCATGGCACATGCGAGTCACCACTTGTATTTCTCTCATCCATAATAAACGGACTTCAGTGTTACACAGTGTTTCCCTACCCATCACTGCATTCTTTGGGGAACTTGTAACCACCAAATAGATGTATTGTCTGTTTAATTTTAGGGAAGAATTTAATTTATAAACTTTTGAGAATCTGGATACAGGAGTTTTGTCTTTGCGTGTGTGTGTGTGTGTGTGGTGATGATGATGACGGATACTTTCCTCTGCAGTGAAAAAAATATCTTGACATTGCAAAGTTAACTGTAAGCCGAAGGAACGTTTGTAATGTAACTTATTATGTGAAATTGTAACTTGAAATTCTTTGTGAAAAAATATTTCCCTATAAAGTTTGGCAGTAAATGAAGTATTACATCAAGGTGTAACTTGTGGTTCCTTGTGGAGTAATTACTTATGTGGACGATACAGCTACTCCAGGGTGTAAGACCTAGAGTAGAAAGTCTTAAGACCTTACCTGAGGTTGAAAGACTCTTATAGTGGAACGTCTTAGGTATTGAAACTTTAATTACAGTAAATAAAATATAATCTACCTAAACATTCCTTCACCTGGCGACAACTAATGATACAGGTGGTGTAATAGCTCTTTAAAATTCCTCCGTTTGATATAATAATGACCACACATGAACTTATAATGTGCAATATCTTGATAACACATTAGCTGCAACATTACACATAGTCCAGTGTATGTGTAGTGAGGGACTTCTACCTAAATGAGTTACAGAATGTGGAGTTGAGGCAAAAAATGTTGGGACATGTTTGAGATCATCAGTTGAGCCAAACGTTTATAATCAATATTGTTTTAATGGTATTTTAGAGCGACCGAAAAATTTAAACAAAATGGCCGGATAGGCTCGGGGGATCCACAAGTCCTCTTATAAAGGATCGACAATAAATGAAAACAAATCAGATTAATTTAAACACATTTCCAAGAGTATTAGATCCTGTAAAGAGAGAAAATTAATACTTGATATTTGTAGAAGCTTTTTTTTTTCGTCCGTTTTCGTCTTGGCTAAAACAATTGTGGTGGTGTTACCTGTTCCAAACGGTAGACATCAAGGAAATGGATCAAGACCTTAATACTCAAAGGTACACATGATGATTTGTTCCCAAGTCCGAGGATATACTTCACAAAACAGATTAACTTTAGGACACAATGATGGCGAACAAAATAACATCAACATTGCGTACAGCACATATCTTGCTTTGACTCTTAACTCTTGTAATTTTTCGTAATGTTAGTGAATGAAATTGAGATTCTGGGCATATTTTCCTGTTTTTCTTTCTAATCAAGTGTAAAGGAAGATGTACTGTTTATTGATGGATTTGGTGATGTCTTAATCGTGTATTAGTGTGTTAATATTACACAGGTTTGGTATAGTGGTGACGGTAATGTAGTGTAGTAAGATTTTAACACATGGAGGTGAATTTGTCTTTTATGTTGAGGATTTAAGAACATAAGAACAGCTGAGGATTTAAGAACATAAGAACATAAGAAAATATGGAGTCTGCAATAGGCCGGTTGGCCTGTGCATGACAGCTCCTGTCGAGAGTTACTACCACTCTCTATCATCCATGAATCTATCTAGCCTCCTTTTGAAACTTTCCAGAGTTCCCGCACTTACTACAAAGTTGCTAAGCTTGTTCCACTCGTCCACCACCCTATTTGTGAACCAGTTTCTTCCTATGTCCCTCCTAAACCTAAACTTATCCAACTTGAATCCGTTGTTCCGAGTCCTATCCTGCTCGGATATTATAAGAACTTTATCTATATCCCCTTTATTGATTCCTTTCACCCACTTAAATACTTCTATCATATCTCCCCGCACTCTTCGTCTTTCTAGGGAATGCAAGTTAAGTTTCTGTAACCTATCCTGATATGGAAGGTTTCTAAGTCCCGGAATCATTTTTGTCATTCTTCGCTGCACCGACTCTAGTAAATTTATATCCATTCTATAATAGGGGCACCAGAACTGAACCGCATAATCGAGGTGCGGCCTGATTTGTTAAAGGGAAGATTTGGTGGACGGGGATAATTGTCTGGTTGTGATGGACACGGCTCACCTAACCTAACCCAATCTAACCTAACCCAACCCAACCTAACCCAACCTAACCCAACCCAACCTAACCTAACCCCTATATATGTGTGAGATAAGGTTCTGATTCAAGAACAAGATGCACAAGTTCGAATCCAAATTGAGCTGTAGGGTTTGTTGATTAATTCGGGGCTTCACATTCATAAAACTCTCAAATGGGATACGACTAAACCTGAAGCCCCATCTTCCGTCGGTCGGTCGTTGGTGTCAGGTCAAAGTTCAGTTTGTAGTTCACCTCCTGTGATATGTGTCATTTATCGAAACGAAACATGAGGTTAACGTGAAAACAAAACCTCGAAGCAACACGTATAAACAGGGTCGAGTTTTCATCGGATTTTACGTCATGAAATTTTCCATCTTGAGAGATAATTATTGAAGGACGATCACAGAAATGTTTTACCTGTTTCCTGTGATGTAAGTCCAAAATGGTGTTAATTGTCATGGGTTTATACGTCCAAAATGTTCTTCATATCGTAGGGTTTTACATCCAAATATGCCATCCAAGTCCATATGTCCATTCATCCAGTTAGCTGTTTATCCATCCACCGATTCACCCACCTACCCATCTCTCATCCCATTCAGTCACCCATCTACCCATCTATCCTCCCATTCAGTCTCCCATCCATCCATCCACCCATCCATCCATCCATCCTTCCATCCATCACACGAGGAATAGAATGACCCACTTATAATTTTTCTCTTTCCTGCTGCACTAAGGATCAACCACCCAGAGTGGTATGGCTACCCTGAGTAGGTACACTCTGTATTCCTCCTTTACTCTATTGTGATGTAGGTGGTGGGTAGTGTGTGTTTGTGGGTGTAGAGCGTGGATAGTAGGTTTGTTTGTGGGTGTAGGGAGTGGATAGTAGGTATGTTTGTGGGTGTAGGGAGTGGATAGTAGGTATGTTTGAGGGTGTAGGGAATGGATAGTAGGTTTGTTTGTGGGTGTGGGGCGTGGATAGTAGGTTTGTTTGTGGGTGTAGGGCGTGGATAGTAGGTTTGTTTGTGGGTGTAGGGCGTGAATAGTAGGTTTGTTTGTGGGTGTAGGGCGTGGATAGTAGGTTTGTTTGTGGGTGTGGGGCATGGATAGTAGGTTTGTTTGTGGGTGTAGGGCGTGGATAGTAGGTTTGTTTGTGGGTGTAGGGCGTGGATAGTAGGTTTGCTTCAGGGTGTAAGGCGTGGATAGTAGGTTTGTTTGTAAGTAGGGCGATAGCAGGTTTGTTTGTGTGGGTGCAGGGCGGATAGTAGGTTTTGGTTGGTGTGGGTGTAGAACGTGGATAGTAGGTTTGTTTGTGGGTGTAGGGCGTGGATAGTAGGTTTGTTTGTGGGTGTAGGGCGTGGATAGTAGGTTTGTTTTTGGGTGTAGGGCGTGGATAGTAGGTTTGTTTGTGGTGTAGGGCGTGGATAGTAGGTTTGTTTGTGGGTGTGGGGCATGGATAGTAGGTTTGTTTGTGGGTGTAGGGCGTGGATAGTAGGTTTGTTTGTGGGTGTAGGGCGTGGATAGTAGGTTTGTTTGTGGGTGTGGGGCGTGGATAGTAGGTTTGTTTGTGGGTGTGGGGCGTGGATAGTAGGTTTTTTTGTGGGTGTGGGGCGTGGATAGTAGGTGTGTTTGTGGGTGTAGAGCGTGGATAGTAGGTATGTTTGTGGGTGTAGAGCGTGGATAGGAGGCATGTTTGTGGGTGTAGGGCGTGGATAGTAGGTATGTTTGTGGGTGTAGGGAGTGGATAGTAGGTTTGTTTGTGGGTGTTTGGGAGTGGATAGTAGGTATGTTTGTGGGTGTAGATACATACATTGTTAAGAGGAATAAATCAAAATGGGAAGAAGATTAAGATAAATATACTGATGATTAATGGTACAGGTGAGTTAATAAAATTGATATAAATAGATAAATACAGTAGATAGATAGATAGATAGATAGATACAGTAGATAGATAGATGTATGATTTTGTATACCGCAAGAGTAACTAAATATTCCTGTACCTGTATTTTCTTTCAGTTACAAAATACACAGGATTATAAATATGAGTATGCACATTGTACATCAGGTGTTACAGTCAGTGGTAATATTTTGTAATACTCTTAAGTGATGAGGTAACAGAGGAAATAGACGGATACTAACGGAGAGTTTTTGTAGAATTAGACAGACATTCAGACAGTAAAACTTCTTCCGACAATACAAATTTTGACGGTGGAATTTATACACGAGAGTGTATGGATAATTATGATGAGCTGAATTATGACATCTACGTCTGATAATCAGTTGTTTAGAATGGATTATTATTATTTTGTTGAGTTATTTAACAGTTCGAGAAAAGGTTTATTATGGTACTATGTCCTATTATCACACAAGGTCATAATTGAAGTAAAATAACCAATTATACTGTATTATTTTAGACAATACATAAGAACATAAGAACATAAGAATGGAGGAAACTGCAGCGGGCCTATTGGCCCATATTGGGCAGTCCCGTTTACACCCAACCCCTATTGCTCATATGAGCATCCAATCTATGTTTGAAGCAATTCAGCGTATTCGAGTTAATGATGATATTTGGTAACTTGTTTCATTCATCCACTACTCTGTTTCCAAACCAGTGTTTACCTATTTCACGCCTAAATCTAAATTTTTTTAATTTAAAACCATTGTTACGAGTTTGCTCCTGGTTGGATAGTTTGAGTACCTTTGTAATGTCACCTTTGTTTAGCCCTGCCTTCCACTTATACACCACTATCAGGTCGCCCCTCGCTCTACGTCTCTCAAGGGAGTGCAAATTAAGAAGCTTTAACCTGTCTCTATACTCAAGGTTCCTAATGCCCGGGATTAGTCTTGTCATTCTCCTCTGAATTCTTTCCAAGGATTCTATATCCATTCTGTAATACGGTGACCAGAACTGAACTGCGGAATCCAGGTGTGGTCTCACAAGAGCAAGATACAGTTTTAGGATGGCCTCGCTAGTCTTGTAACTAACACTCCTTTGTATGAACCCAAGTACTTTATTAGCCTTGTTACGAGCAAAAACACATTGTTTACTTGGCTTAAGGTTCTTACTTATCATTACTCCTAAATCTCTCTCGCAGTCGGATTTCTCTATGGCATCGTTGTTCATCTGGTATCTGGTTTCCTGTTTACATCTCCTATACTGAGTACTTTACATTTGTAGACGTTGAATTTCATCTGCCATTTTTCAGACCATTCGAAAAATTTGTTTAGATCTTCCTGTAGTTTTGCCGAGTCCTCGTCAGATTTGATAACACGTCCTATTTTAGTGTCATCAGCAAATTTACTTATGTTGCTGTCAATGCCGATATCTATGTCGTTTATGTATATAATAAATAATAGTGGTCCAAGTACTGAGCCTTGGGGAACTCCACTTGTGACGTTGTTCCAATGGGACTTAGTGCCGTTAATGCTCACTCGCTGTTTCCTGTCCTGTAACCACGCCCTAATCCATTTAAGGATGTCACCTTTGATGCCAAGAGCTTCTACCTTTCTAATTAGTCTTTCGTGGGGGACTCTGTCGAAGGCATTGCTAAAGTCGAGATAAACCACATCATAATTGTGCCCCTCGTCCACCGATTCGAAAACTGATGAAAAGAATGTTAATAGATTAGTTAGGCAAGAACGTCCGCTTGTGAAGCCATGCTGGGAATCATTGATCAATCGGTGCTTCTCCAGGTGATTTCGAATAGAGTTTGAAATGATTGTTTCCAGTAATTTGCCTACTATTGATGTTAGACTGATTGGGCGGTAGTTAGAGGATAGTGATCTATCCCCCTTCTTGAAAATCGGTATTACATTCGCTATCCTCCAGGATTCTGGTACTACACCTGTTTTTAATGACATGTTAAACAACTTTGCTAAGGGCATACTAAGCTCTTCCTTACATTCCTTTAATACTCTGGTAAATATCTCATCGGGACCAGGTGACTTATTAGGCTTTAGTTTGGCTATTTGCTTACTAACATCGTTACTAGTCACTACTATCTCACTTAATTTGTTTTCTTCACTATCTCTGAATAGAGTCGGTTCCTCGGGTATTCCCTGGACATGCTGGATAATATACCATCTACTTAAGGAGGTGATGTAGGTAAGGTAGATTGATATTTTAACATTAATTTACTCAGTTTTTTCTTAGTATCGGATTTTTTTTTTAGTTTTTATTCTGACAATTTATAATGCAAGCAGCGTTCACATGTTGTCAACCGCCCCCAAGTGTACAAGAAGTTTGGACTGTAACTGTACCGTCAATAAGTGGCTGTAACTGCACCGTCAATAAGTGGCTGTAACTGTACCGTCAATAAATGGCTGTAACTGGTCCCGATGAGATATTTGCCAGAGTATTAAAGGAATGTAAGGAAGAGCTTAGTATGCCCTTAGCAAAGTTGTTTAACATGTCATTAAAAACAGGTGTAGTACCAGAATCCTGGAGGATAGCGAATGTAATACCGATTTTCAAGAAGGGGGATAGATCACTATCCTCTAACTACCGCCCAATCAGTCTAACATCAATA
>NW_024715655.1:0-9496 GCF_018991925.1 Homarus americanus | reverse complement strand
TCCATCTGATGTTCGCGTCCATGTTGAGGAGAACCACTTAGCAGGGCTCGCATTTTCCCATAATGTGTTACCTCAAGTTCCATAATTTGCACTTAGTGAAGCCACGATATCCCGCGTTATGTTGCCCGTCTTACTTCCTTCTGGGTTATGTGTCTTAAGTTGGTGAAAAAAATTAAATTAAGGCTGAATTATTGTTAAATGTTAAGGTATTATAGTACTTGTCTGTCGTGTTGTTAATATAACATAGTTTCACCAGCAGTATGTACTCAAGAGCTTATTAACATCGTTGACGAGTCAGAGCCGCAACACTGAACCAATCTATATGAACATTAACACAAAAAATAAATTGTTACATTACATCGACTATCAAGACATAACTTACAATACAAATTAATAAATAATTGTACCAGGCAGATAAAATATTAGTTACAAAAAATTATGAAAATAGTCTTAATGTTCACGCCAGAACTTACCCCATAACAAAAGCCATACAACATTTTCCCAGTTAAGACTTCGTTAAATACAATCTCAAACTCCTTCTCAGAAACTGTGTGTTGGTGGTGTGCCACGTGTGGTGTGTGTGTGTGTGTGTGTGTGTGTGACAGCACCTTTGATTTATACAAATATTCACCCAAATGAATAACACCAAGTAATTCACCATGTTATTCACGACTCTTAGATCACTTGGCTTGCGTCTCTCAAAGGTCGAGCCAGGGTCAGCTGATTCAGTAAACACCGCTCACATTAATAGGGACCTGCCACACTTTGCCATAAACAGATAAATTGTACCGGGAATTTTCCCCCCACACACTCATCATTGTCACTTTATGTAACTTGCTGACAAAAACCATGACCCTTCAGGCCTTTTACGCCCTTAATGCATGAGTCATAAAGGCAAGCATGAACTCAGCATGCTTCCCAGTTGGGCACTGTAAACGCTTCTGCGCTTCACCTTGCACAGGATGTAAGGGGGTGCCCAATAAACTAGCCCCCTCGTGGGCAATCTGTAATCACTACCACTGTCTCGCGGCCCAGAGTAGTAGTTGGACATATCACTAGACAGGGAAATTCACACTTAACACAAGTGTTATCTCAAGGTCATATTCACAACACTTCCCTGGACAGAATTCATAATTTATTTTCTCATATTACATCTGTGTGTATACCTGCTACTAGATAAACAGAAAATGCCAAGAAGTGTTTACATCAAGCGCTGCCACTTAAGAGTTCCAAGAACTAAATTAAAACAATTAGTGTGTGTGTGTGCATGGTGTGAGTGTGCATGGTGTGTGTGTGTGTGCATGGTGTGTGTGTGTGCATTGTGTGTGTGTGTGTGTGTGTGTATATGGTGTGTGTTTGTTTGTTTGTATGGTGTGTGCATGGTGTGTGTGTGTGTGTGTGTGTATGTGTGTATGGTGTGTGTATGTGTATGGTGTGTGTATGTATGGTGTGTGTGTGTGTGTGTGTGTGTGTATGTGTGAGTATGGTTTGTGCATGTACGGTGTGTGTATGGGTGTGTGTGATTGTGCATGGTGAGTGTGTGACTGTGTATGGGGTGAGTGTGTGTGTGTGTGTGTGTGTTTCCATTGCCATGAGGATATCATACAATTCTTAAAGCACTGGTCACATGGGCGCATTTTTTTTTAGCAATTTCTTGCCGGAAAGTTATTTCGAGCAATTTTCGAGAAATTCGAGCAAGTTTTTGAAGCATTTTTATTGACAATCGTGATAGTCAATTTCTTGACTATTTCGAGCAAGATTATCGGTTCCAAACCCGGTTAATACCATATTTAATGACACGAAGCTTATTTATCGAGTATTTACCTTGGCTATATATAACATAGATCAATAACATTATGTATAAAATGCACAAACAGTTTTTTACGACACACTGAGTTTATTATTTGGGTGGTGTTTTGGCGTGTTTGTTTACAAAACACAAGCCCATACAGCCGGTCATTCTCCACACACTAACAACCCTCCCTACTGTAACTACGATAGTTGAACCAGTCTATATTAAACACTCGTTCCTCCTCCTCGCCAGCCACTTACGAGTCCCCAATAGTTTTTCTTCGCTTTCTCTCATTTCTTTTTAATAATAACAATAATACCAAGGATAGCTGCTGCGTCGTCTGCATTGTTGTTGTGATGTTCCGTCTCCCTTCTACTCGCACAGCGGCGTTAACTTTTTTTTCTTGCTGTAGTAACTGAACCAAGAGCCACTCGTGTGACCACATTTGGAAGAAATTACTCGTAATTTCTTGCTCCAAATTAATTGCTCATCAAAGGGATCGTGTGACCGTAACTTAAGTCACCCTTTAAGAAAAACTGTAAATACTGATTCACAAAACTTAAGGATAATTTCTGACTTGGAACCATCGGTGTAATGCAGAAAACAGTTATTGTATTCTAAAACCTACCCAAGAAATCTTTTACCCACTTACGATATAATTCTTTTCTATTCCATCAATAGATGTTATTTTACTTTTTTATACGTATTTTTATTTTAGTAATTTATAAACTATTTTCTTTATATACTTCATTACCTTTTAGTGTAATGAAGAGAATGAATTACAGAAGGTTTTTATAATTATATTGCGAACAATATTTTTCCTCGCAATAAATAAACAATGACGATGATCTTGTTTACAATATGGAGCTTGATGTCTTACTCCATGTTCGTTTATTACATTTTCTGCCATACCCGACTGTTCTTTTCTTTCTTGTGGTGAAGGTTTTTGACAATTGATATATATATAAAGTTGAGTTAAGAATAATGACTCTGATATTATAGCCATTAGGTCCTGAATAATAAGTGGTGTCTAAGTGAACAAATGTATGATGTCTTCAATTACCAGCGTAGTGTGGGGTAACAGTGGGGGTAGAAGCGAAGGGTAGGAGTGAAGGGTGGGAGTAAGGCGTGGGAGTAAGGGGTGGGAGTAAGGGGTGGGAGTAAGGGGTGGGAGTAAGGCGTGGGAGTAAGGGTTGGAGTAAGGGGTGGGAGTAAGGGGTAGGAGTAAGGGGTGGGAGTAAGGGGTGGGAGTAAGGGATGGGAGTAATGGGTGGGAGTAGGGGGTGGGAGTAAGGGGTGGGAGTAAGGCGTGGGAGTAAGGCGTGGGAGTAGGGCGTGGGAGTAAGGGGTGGGAGTAAGGGGTGGGAGTAAGGGGTGGGAGTAAGGGGTGGGAGTAAGGCGTGGGAGTAAGGCGTGGGAGTAAGGGGTGGGAGTAAGGGTGGGAGTAAGGGGTGGGAGTAAGGGGTGGGAGTAAGGGTGGGAGTAAGAGGGTGGGAGTAGGGGTAGGAGTAAGGGTGGTGGGAGTAGGGGGTGGGAGTAAGTGGTGGGAGTAGGGGTGGGAGTAAGGCATGGGAGTAAGGCGTGGGAGTAAGGGTGGGAGTTAGGGGTGTGAGTAAGGGGTGGGAGTAAGGGGTAGGAGTAAGGGGTGGGAGTAAGGGTTGGGAGTAAGGGGTGGGAGTAAGGAGTGGGAGTAAGGCGTGGGAGTAAGTGTGGGAGTAAGGGGTGGGAGTAAGGGGTGCGAGTAAGGGGTAGGAGTAAGGGGTGGGAGTAAGGGGTGGGAGTAAGGGGGTGGGAGTAAGGCGTGGAAGTAAGGGTGGAGTGTAAAGGGTGGGTTAAGGGTGGGAGTAAGGGGTAGGAGTAGGGGTGGGAGTAAGGGGTGGCAGTAAGGGGTGGCAGTAAGGGGTAGGAGTAAGGGGTGGGAGCAAGGGGTACGAGTAAGAGGGTGGAAGCAAGGGGTGGAAGCAAGGGGTGGGAGTAAGGGGTATGAGTAAGTGGTAGGAGTAAGTGGTAGGAGTAAGGGGTAGAAGTAAGGGGTAGAAGTAAGGGGTAGGAGTAAGGGGTAGAAGTAAGGGGTAGAAGGAAGGGGTGGGAGCAAGGGGTGGGAATAAGGGGTGGGAATAAGGGGTGGGAATAAGGGGTGGGATTAAGGGGTGGGAGTAAGGGGTAGGAGTAAGGGGTAGGAGTGACGAGTAAGAATGTGGGACAAGAGTGAGGGGTAGCAGTGGGGGGTAGGGTTAGGTTACAAACTTCTATTTACTTCATCATCTGTATCCTGCTGGTGATGTTCTCTCTTTAAACAATTTGTAAAATAAATAAATAAATGGTCAGGTGTAAATGGTAAGAATTTAACAGAGTAATACTGAGGTATTACAAGAAAGAACTAAAAACTGTCCACTGTGTGAATCAACATTTTATAAAAGTATTTGTGAAGCTGTAAAATACTTAGATATAAACTTTTAATTCAACTCTGTAATAAAAATAATTGCAATAATGAATCTAAACAAGAAATGAACTGGGTGAAAAAAATCTACAAAATACTAAAAATATAAAAAAGAAGAATTACAGTAAAACCTGAATCATTGTAATAAACATTATTAAACTTTTCGTTGTTATGACCTAAAACAAACAAGGAAGACTCGTCTAGATTTTCGCTCTGTGAATTAACTCCTTGGATCGCTTTTGGGCAAGAGAGGAGTTACTCCGACTTATTCCGTGAAAATATTCCCAACTGTCCATAGAATCCGTTACAGTTTCCTTTATAGTAAGTGACTCACAAATGATTAATATTCCCATTCACCAATACTTTATTATATCAGAGAACAGTGCAGAAATAAGCTGGCCAATGAGCGATGGTCAAAGATAATACAGATTTAATACTGGATTGATAAGTACAGCTATAGTGATTTGTTTCATGTTACAGTAATAATAAACTTTATCAAATGTTATAACTACCAAAGTGTTATTTTCGTGATCGATACCCTGTTGCCAGGATTATAACATCGTTTAAAAGTTCAGTAAAAATATCATGCAGATTAAAACCTAACCTAGTGTATCGTAACCTAACTTAGCCTTTCCTAAGCTAACTTAGACTATCCTAAACTAGCCTAACCTATCCTAATCACACCAAACCTAACCTATCCTAAATTTATATATCATCAACAGATTTATAGATATGTTGGAGAAATAATTATCAAAAGTTTGTTTTCTCTGCAAATGTATTTTTAAAAAAAGAAAATGAAATTAAAACTTTCTAGAGAACTCAATTGTGTCATGAGCGTTGCGGCTTGGTTAGGTTAGGTAACATTAGGTTAGGTTAGATAAGGTAAGGTAAGATTAGGTAAGGTGAGGTAGTGTTAGGGTTAAATACATTTTACTAATTTTGCATCAAAATAATCACGACTGAAGGTATCGGATAAAAAATGTTCACTTGACCTCATATTTGGATTTCATTACTGAAGGATATTTACAGCTATACCACATTAATAAGGTCTATCTGCAAGTTTATTCAGTCATAAAAAAAAATATACCCTAAATGTGGACAATAAAAATCTTCTATTTTGGTACAAATTACTTGAAAAGTTGTAAGAAGACAAAAGCTGCATCTCTTCCATAAAGCGAGAAATAGAACAGCCAAGCCTCTTCTTGTCGTAAAAAAAAACTAATATTGTATTTTAGTATGTTGATGTACAAAACATTTTCTTCATTATTCTATGATAAAACAAGTCTAACAAGCATTATTAAAACATATATTATTAATTTTTTTTCATGCAATCCGGAAATAGCGACTACTATATCCAGGTTGATCGTGTTGAGGTGCTGTAAGTTACAGGCTAGATTACGAGCTCACTTACAGAGTTCGATGCCAAATATTTGTTTTGAGAATCCCGATCGGAGACTGTAAGTCCAGTTACTTGGTAAACAAGTAGATACAGTGAAATAAACTGCTGTACCTAAATATTATGTAACTCAAAATATATTCCCAAAACAGCACGTTTACAGATGAAAAATAAAAAAAGCATAAATAATACAAACAAAATCAATTAATATGTTTTTTATTACAGTATTTTTAAATATCAGAAGCGTAGGTTCAGCGCTTCTTTTGTGTCTTTTTCCCGGTGAAGATGTAGTCTACCCATGGCAGGTACTGGTCCTTTTGTACACGGCAGAAAGTGGTAGTTTCCTTCTTCTTCTTGTTGTTTTGGGTCTTGTTGTTTTGGGTCTTAGTGTGTTTTGTGGTCTGCAGTTTGTTAGATTGGGGGCCCTTCTCCTTCATCTGGCAAGGCTTCACCTCCACCTTAGTCACCTTCGATACAGTGCGTCGGAACACCATTGTGATGTACTGACACTAACAGCTCTCTCACTGAGGTCAAATCAAAATTTGACCATACAGAAAGAATTACGGTTTAATAAGGTTGGAATTTAAAGAAATTGACAACAAAATAAAGCTCTGTTTATCACTATAGTAAAGAGGGATGGTGTTTGTAAAGATGATGGATGGTGTTATAATATGTAGTGATGATGGATGGTGTTATATGTAGTGATGAAGGATGGCGTTATATTGTAGTAATGATGGATGGTGTTATATGTAGTGATGATAAGAGGGTAATATATGTAGTGATGATGGATGGTGTTATATATATATATTGATGATGCATGATGTTATATGTAGTGATGATGGTTGGTGTTATATGTAGTGATGCTGGATGGTGTTATATGTAGTGATGATGGATAGAGTTATATGTAGTGATGATGGATGATGTTATATGTAGTGATGATGGGTGGTGTTATATGTAGTGATGTTGGATGGTGTTATATGTAGTGATGATGGATGATATTATATGTATTGATGATAGGATGGTTCTATATGTAGTGATGGATGGTGTTATATGTAGTTATGATGGATGATGTTATATGTAGTGATGATAGGTTGGTTTTATATGTAGTGATGATGGATGGTGTTATATGTAGTGATGATGGATGGAGTTATATGTAGTGATGATGGATGATGCTATATGTAGTGATGATGGTTGGTGTTATATGTAATGATGTCGGATGGTGTTATATGTCGTGATGGATGGTTCTATATGTAGTGATGGTGGATGGTGTTATATGTAGTGATGATGGATCGTGTTATATGTAGTGATGATGGATAGTATTATATGTAGTGATGATGATGGATGGTGTTATAAGTAGTGATGATGGATGTTATATGTAGTGATGAAGGATGGTGTTAGTGAAGATTGTGAAGTGAGATGTAGTGAAGATTGTGAAGTGAGATGTAGTGAATATTGTGAAGTCAGATGTGGTGAAGATTGTGAAGTGAGATGTAGTGAAGATTGTGAAGTGAGATGTAGTGAAGATTGTGAAGTGAGATGTAATGAAGATTGTGAAGTGAGATGTAGTGAAGATTGTGAAGTGAGATGTAGTGACGATTGTGAAGTGAGATGTAGTGAAGATTGTGAAGTGAGATGTAGTGAAGATTGTGAAGTGAGATGTAGTGAAGATTGTGAAGTGAGATGTAGTGAAGATTGTGAAGTGAGATGTAGTGAAGATTGTGAAGTGAGGTGTAGTGAAGATTGTGAAGTGAGATGTGGTAAAGATTGTGAAGTGAGATGTGGTGAAGATTGTGAAGTGAGATGTGGTGAAGATTGTGAAGTGAGATGTGGTGAAGATTGTGAAGTAAGATATGGTGAAGATTGTGAAGTGAGATGTAGTGAAGATGTGAAGTGAGATGTAGTGAAGATTGTGAAGTGAGATGTAGTGAATGTTGTGAAGTGAGATGTAGTGAAGATTGTGTAGTGAGATGTAGTGAAGATTGTGAAGTGAGAGGTAGTGAAGATTGTGAAGTGAGATGTAGTGAAGATTGTGAAGTGAGATGTAGTGAAGATTGTGAAGTGAGATGTAGTGAAGATTGTGAAGTGAGATGTAGTGAAGATTGTGAAGTGAGATGTAGTAAAGATTGTGAAGTGAGATATGGTGAAGATTGTGAAGTGAGATGTAGTGAAAGATTGTGAAGTGAGATGTAGTGAAGATTGTGAAGTGAGATGTATTGAAGATTATGAAGTGAGATGTAGTGAAGATTGTGAAGTGAGATGTAGTGAAGTTTGTGAAGTGGGATGTAGTGAAGATTGTGAAGTGAGATGTAGTGAAGATTGTGAAGTGGGATGTAGTGAAGATTGTGAAGTGGGATGTAGTGAAGATTGTGAAGTGAGATGTAGTGAAGATTGTGAAGTGAGATGTAATGAAGATTGTGAAGTGAGATGTAGTGAAGATTGTGAAGTGAGATGTAGTGAAGATTGTGAAGTGAGATGTAGTGAAGATTGTGAAGTGAGATGTAGTGAAGATTGTGAAGTGAGATGTAGTGAAGATTGTGAAGTGAGATGTAGTGAAGATTGTGAAGTGAGATGTAGTGAAGATTGTGAAGTGAGATGTGGTAAAGATTGTGAAGTGAGATGTGGTGAAGATTGTGAAGTGAGATTTGGTGAAGATTGTGAAGTGAGATGTGGTGAAGATTGTGAAGTGAGATATGGTGAAGATTGTGAAGTGAGATGTAGTGAAGATGTGAAGGGAGATGTAGTGAAGATTGTGAAGGGAGATGTAGTGAAGGTTGTGAAGTGAGATGTAGTGAAGATTGTGTAGTGAGATGTAGTGAAGATTGTGAAGTGAGATGTAGTGAAGATTGTGAAGTGAGATGTAGTGAAGATTGTGAAGTGAACATAAGAAACATAAGAACATAAGAAAGTGGGATACTGCAGGAGGCCGACTGGCCCTTACAGGCAGATCCCTTTCACCCATCCCAGCACTTCCACGTGCCTATCCAACTTCACTTTTAGCTCCCTACATTCCCCATCCTACTATAGCACTCGGTAGCTCATATTCCCACATATTCACAACTCTATTACCAAACCAGTGCTTGCCTATATCCTTTCTGAATCGGAATTTATCTTAATTTAAAGCCATTTGTCTTCTAGTTATTTCGCGTTACTGAGCTCAGAACATCTTCCATTTTACCTTGTTAATCCCACTCACCACTCTGTACACCCTTATCATATCTCCCCAACTCCCCACGCCTCTAATGAATGTAAGCCTGCTTTCAGTCTTTCTTCATATGGAAGGTTTCTAATATTATGGATCATTTTTACTATTCTTCTTGTACTCTCTCTCCAAAGAATCTATGTCCATTCTATAATAAGGACACCAGAACTGAACCGCATAATCCATGTGTGGCCTCACTAATGCTAGGTAAAGTTTCAAGATAACGTCAGCAGTTCTGTTACTCACAGACCTAGATATGAACCCAAGAATCCTGTTTGCCTTGTTGCTAACGCTAATACATTGTTTTCTAGGTTTCAAGTCGTTGCTAACAAATACACCTTGATTTTTTTCACAAACTGAGTTTTCTATTTCCGTGTTACCTAGTTTATACTTAACGTTTGTATTCGTCTTCCCTATCTGTAGTACCTTGCATTTATCACTATTAAAATTCATTTGCCAGTCTACTGACCACTCATGTAAGGTATCTAGATCTCTTTGAAGGTGTTCAAAGTCACTGTCTGAATTTATCACTCCCCATTTTGGTATCATCTGCAAATTTACTAATCCTACTAGTTATGCCTAAATCAAGATCATTAATGAATATAACAAACAGCAGAGGGCCTAATACAGATCCCTGGGGAACTCCGCTTTTGACCGCACCCCAGTCTG
>NW_024715654.1:0-10301 GCF_018991925.1 Homarus americanus | reverse complement strand
GTGTAAATGGTAAGAATTTAACAGAGTAATACTGAGGTATTACAAGAAAGAACTAAAAACTGTCCACTGTGTGTATCAACATTTTATAAAAGTATTTGTGAAGCTGTAAAATACTTAGATATAAACTTTTAATTCAACTCTGTAATAAAAATAATTGCAATAATGAATCTAAACAAGAAAGGAACTGGGTGAAAAAAATCTACAAAATACTAAAAATATAAAAAAGAAGAATTACAGTAAAACCTGAATCATTGTAACAAACATTATTAAACTTTTCGTTGTTATGACCTAAAACAAACAAGGAAGACTCGTCTAGATTTTCGCTCTGTGAATTAACTCCTTGGATCGCTTTTGGGCAAGAGGGGAGTTACTCCGACTTATTCTGTGAAAATATTCCCAACTGTCCATAGAATCCGTTACAGTTTCCTTTATAGTAAGTGACTCACAAATGATTAATATTCCCATTCACCAATACTTTATTATATCAGAGAACAGTGCAGAGATAAGCTGGCCAATGAGCGATGGTCAAAGATAATACAGATTTAATACTGGATTGATAAGTACAGCTATAGTGATTTGTTTCATGTTACAGTAATAATAAACTTTATCAAATGTTATAACTACCAAAGTGTTATTTTCGTGATCGATACCCTGCTGCCAGGATTATAACATCGTTTAAAAGTTCAGTAAAAATATCATGCAGATTAAAACCTAACCTAGTGTATCGTAACCTAACTTAGCCTTTCCTAAGCTAACTTAGACTATCCTAAACTAGCCTAACCTATCCTATTCACACCAAACCTAACCTATCCTAAATTTATATATCATCAACAGATTTATAGATATGTTGGAGAAATAATTATCAAAAGTTTGTTGTCTCTGCAAATGTATTTTTAAAAAAAGAAAATGAAATTAAAACTTTCTAGAGAACTCAATTGTGTCATGAGCGTTGCGGCTTGGTTCGGTTAGGTAACATTAGGTTAGGTTAGATAAGGTAAGGTAAGATTAGGTAAGGTGAGGTAGTGTTAGGGTTAAATACATTTTACTAATTTTGCATCTAAATAATCACGACTGAAGGTATCGGATAAAAAACCTCTGAATATAATTCTTTTTCTGAGAAAAAAATTTCTTTACCACTTATTTTTTGCCCCACTTTTTTTATTAAGTTTGATGAACTTAGATTAGGTTAGGTATTATTTAACTCTGAGTCATGGGTACTTATTGGATACTTGGCAGAATAACTTGTTATAACTTGGTCCTAACAAAGGCGGAGTCTAAGCAAAAATGTTCACTTGACCTCATATTTGGATTTCATTACTGAAGGATATTTATAGCTATACCACATTAATAAGGTCTATCTGCAAGTTTATTCAGTCATAAAAAAAAATATACCCTAAATGTGGACAATAAAAATCTTCTATTTTGGTACAAATTACTTGAAAAGTTGTAAGAAGACAAAAGCTGCATCTCTTCCATAAAGCGAGAAATAGAACAGCCAAGCCTCTTCTTGTCGAAAAAAAAACTTATATTGTATTTTAGTATGTTGATGTACAAAACATTTTCTTCATTATTCTATGATAAAACAAGTCTAACAAGCATTATTAAAACATATATTATTAATTTTTTTTCATGCAATCCGGAAATAGCGACTACTATATCCAGGTTGATCGTGTTGAGGCCCTGTAAGTTACAGGCTAGATTACGAGCTCACTTACGGAGTTCGATGCCAAATATTTGTTTTGAGAATCCCGATCGGAGACTGTAAGTCCAGTTACTTGGTAAACAAGTAGATACAGTGAAATAAACTGCTGTACCTAAATATTATGTAACTCAAAATATATTCCCAAAACAGCACGTTTACAGATGAAAATAAAAAAAAGCATAAATAATACAAACAAAATCAATTAATATGTTTTTATTACAGTATTTTTAAATATCAGAAGCGTAGGTTCAGCGCTTCTTTTGTGTCTTTTTCCCGGTGAAGATGTAGTCTCCCCATGGCAGGTACTGGTCCTTTTGTACACGGCAGAAAGTGGTAGTTTCCTTCTTCTTCTTGTTGTTTTGGGTCTTGTTGTTTTGGGTCTTAGTGTGTTTTGTGGTCTGCAGTTTGTTAGATCGGGGGCCCTTCTCCTTCATCTGGCAAGGCTTCACCTCCACCTTAGTCACCTTCGATACAGTGCGTCGGAACACCATTGTGATGTACTGACACTAACAGCTCTCTCACTGAGGTCAAATCAAAATTTGACCATACAGAAAGAATTACGGTTTAATAAGGTTGGAATTTAAAGAAATTGACAACAAAATAAAGCTCTGTTTATCACTATAGTAAAGAGGGATAGTGTTTGTAAAGATGATGGATGGTGTTATAATATGTAGTGATGATGGATGGTGTTATATGTAGTGATGACGGATGGCTTTATATTGTAGTAATGATGGATGGTGTTATATGTAGTGATGATAGGAGGGTAATATATGTAGTGATGATGGATGGTGTTATATATATATATTGATGATGCATGATGTTATATGTAGTGATGATGGTTGGTGTTATATGTAGTGATGCTGGATGGTGTTATATGTAGTGATGATGGATAGAGTTATATGTAGTGATGATGGATGATGTTATATGTAGTGATGATGGTTGGTGTTATATGCAGTGATGTTGGATGGTGTTATATGTAGTGATGATGGATGATATTATATGTAGTGATGATAGGATGGTTCTATATGTAGTGATGATGGATGGTGTTATATGTAGTGATGATGGATGATGTTATATGTAGTGATGATAGGTTGGTTTTATATGTAGTGATGATGGATGGTGTTATATGTAGTGATGATGGATGGAGTTATATGTAGTGATGATGGATGATGTTATATGTAGTGATGATGGTTGGTGTTATATGTAATGATGTCGGATGGTGTTATATGTAGTGATGATGGATGATATTATATGTAGTGATGATAGGATGGTTCTATATGTAGTGATGATGGATGGTGTTATATGTAGTGATGATGGATGATGTTATATGTAGTGATGATAGGTTGGTTTTATATGTAGTGATGATGGATGGTGTTATATGTAGTGATGATGGATGGAGTTATATGTAGTGATGATGGATGATGTTATATGTAGTGATGATGGTTGGTGTTATATGTAATGATGTCGGATGGTGTTATATGTCGTGATGGATGGTTCTATATGTAGTGATGGTGGATGGTGTTATATGTAGTGATGATGGATCATGTTATATGTAGTGATGATGGATAGTATTATATGTAGTGATGATGATGGATGGTGTTATAAGTAGTGATGATGGATGTTATATGTAGTGATGAAGGATGGTGTTAGTGAAGATTGTGAAGTGAAATGTAGTGAAGATTGTGAAGTGAGATGTAGTGAAGATTGTGAAGTCAGATGTGGTGAAGATTGTGAAGTGAGATGTAGTGATAATTGTGAAGTGAGATGTAGTGAAGATTGTGAAGTGAGATGTAATGAAGATTGTGAAGTGAGATGTAGTGAAGATTGTGAAGTGAGATGTAGTGAAGATTGTGAAGTGAGATGTAGTGAGGATTGTGAAGTGAGATGTAGTGAAGATTGTGAAGTGAGATGTAGTTAAGATTGTGAAGTGAGATGTAGTGAAGATTGTGAAGTGAGATGTAGTGAAGATTGTGAAGTGAAGTGAAGATTGTGAAGTGAGATGTGAAGATTGTGAAGTGAGATGTGGTGAAGATTGTGAAGTGAGATGTGAAGATGTGAAGATTAGTGAGAGTGAGTGGATGAAGATTGTGAAGTGAGATATGGTGAAGATTGTGAAATGAGATGTAGTGAAGATGTGAAGTGAGATGTAGTGAAGATTGTGAAGTGAGATGTAGTGAAGGTTGTGAAGTGAGATGTAGTGAAGATTGTGTAGTGAGATGTAGTGAAGATTGTGAAGTGAGAGGTAGTGAAGATTGTGAAGTGAGATGTAGTGAAGATTGTGAAGTGAGATGTAGTGAAGATTGTGAAGTGAGATGTAGTGAAGATTGTGAAGTGAGATGTAGTGAAGATTGTGAAGTGAGATGTAGTAAAGATTGTGAAGTGAGATATGGTGAAGATTGTGAAGTGAGATGTAGTGAAAGATTGTGAAGTGAGATGTAGTGAAGCTTGTGAAGTGAGATGTATTGAAGATTGTGAAGTGAGATGTAGTGAAGATTGTGAAGTGAGATGTAGTGAAGTTTGTGAAGTGGGATGTGGTGAAGATTGTGAAGTGAGATGTAGTGAAGATTGTGAAGTGGGATGTAATGAAGATTGTGAAGTGAGATATAGTGAAGATTGTGAAGTGAGATGTAATGAAGATTGTGAAGTGAGATGTAGTGAAGATTGTGAAGTGAGATGTAGTGAAGATTGTGAAGTGAGATGTAGTGAAGATTGTGAAGGGAGATGTAGTGAAGATGAATTAAGATGTGTAAAGATTGTGAAGTGAGATGTAGTGAAGATTGTGAAGTAAGAGTGTAGTGAAGATTGTGAAGTGAGATGTAGTGAAGATTGTGAAGGGAGATGTAGTGAAGATTGTGAAGTAAGATGTGGTAAAGATTGTGAAGTGAGATGTAGTGAAGATTGTGAAGTGAGATGTAGTGAAGATTGTGAAGTGAGATGTAGTGAAGATTGTGAAGTGAGATGTAGTGAAGATTGTGAAGTGAGATGTAGTGAAGATTGTGAAGTGAGATGTAGTGAAGATTGTGAAGTGAGATGTGGTAAAGATTGTGAAGTGAGATGTGGTGAAGATTGTGAAGTGAGATTTGGTGAAGATTGTGAAGTGAGATGTGGTGAAGATTGTGAAGTGAGATATGGTGAAGATTGTGAAGTGAGATGTAGTGAAGATGTGAAGTGAGATGTAGTGAAGATTGTGAAGGGAGATGTAGTGAAGGTTGTGAAGTGAGATGTAGTGAAGATTGTGTAGTGAGATGTAGTGAAGATTGTGAAGTGAGATGTAGTGAAGATTGTGAAGTGAGATGTAGTGAAGATTGTGAAGTGAGATGTAGTGAAGATTGTGAAGTGAAATGTTGTGAAGATTGTGAGGTGAGATGTAGTAAAGATTGTGAGGTGAGATGTAGTAAAGATTGTGAGGTGAACATAAGAACATAAGAACATAAGAAAGTGGGATACTGCAGGAGGCCGACTGGCCCATACAGGGCAGATCCCTTTCACACCCATCCCAGCACTTCCATGTGCCTATCCAACTTCGTCTTGAAGCTCCCTAGCGTCCCCGATCCTACTATGGCACTCGGTAGCCTATTCCACATATCCACAACTCTATTACCAAACCAGTGCTTGCTTCTACATCTCTTCTTGAATCGAATTTATCTAATTTAAAGCCATTTGTTCTAGTTATTTCCTTCTGCTATTACTGAGCTCAGAACATCTTCCATTTTACCCTTGTTAATCCCACTTACCCACTTGTACACCCCTTATCATATCTCCCCTAATCCCCACGCCTCTAATGAATGTAAGCCTAAGCTTTTCAAAGGCCCTTCTTCATATGGAAGGTTTCCTAATATTATGGATCATTTTTGTCATTCTTCTTTGTACTCTCTCCAAAGAATCTATGTCCATTCTATAATAAGGACACTAGAACTGAACCGCATAATCCATGTGTGGCCTCACTAATGCTAGGTAAAGTTTCAAGATAACGTCAGCAGTTCTGTTACTCACAGACCTAGATATGAACCCAAGAATCCTGTTTGCCTTGTTGCGAACGCTAATACATTGTTTTCTAGGTTTCAAGTCGTTGCTAACAAATACACCTTGATTTTTTTCACAAACTGAGTTTTCTATTTCCGTGTTACCTAGTTTATACTTAACGTTTGTATTCGTCTTCCCTATCTGTAGTACCTTGCATTTATCACTATTAAAATTCATTTGCCAGTCTACTGACCACTCATGTAAGGTATCTAGATCTCTTTTAAGGTGTTCAAAGTCACTGTCTGAATTTATCACTCTCCCCATTTTGGTATCATCTGGCAAATTTATTTAATCCTACTAGTTACGCCTAAACTGGATCATTAATGAATATAACAAACAGCAGAGGCCTAATATGATCCCTGGGAACTCCGTATTGGATCAAAGACCAGTCTGACTTAATCCATTTATAAAGGACTTTGTTTTCATTGGTTAACCATGATCTAACCATTTTAGAATACTGATCCACCTATTCCATGTGCTTTCATTTCTTATCAATCTCTCATGAGGGACTCTATCAAATGCTTTACTGAAATCTAAATAAATTATATCATATGACTTATCATTATCTACCGCTTCATATTCTTCTGAGAAAAAGCTAAGCAAATTTGTGAGACAAGAACGTCCCTGGGTGAACCTGTGCTGAGAAGAATGAATTAAGTTGAATGTTTCAAGGTGGCTTCTGATTTTCGTAGCAATAATTGACTCTAGCAACTTGCCTATGATTGACGTGAGACTAATGGGACGGTAATTTGATGCAATTGATTTATCACCTTTTTTGAAAATCGGAACTACATTTGCAAGTTTCCAAACTTCTGGCACTAGGCCCGATTCTAATGACTTATTAAATAAAACTGCTAATGGATTACCTAACTCATCTCTACATTCTTTAATATTCTAGCATATACCCTGTCCGGGACTGTATGACGATGATATTTCAGCTTGTTAATTACTAGTTATTATCACATTAGTAATATTGATATTCATCAACATATTTCTAATACTGTCATTACATAATTTTTGCGAACTCTGGAAATCAGGCTAGGTTTTGCCCAGAACACGGAGCAAATGATCATTTAACGTGATTGCTACATTTCTAACTCATCATCAGTCATTTCTCCCCAGTGGTCAGAAGTTTTAGATCTATTGTATCTCTAATCTTGATTTATACAGTTGATAAAAAGCTTTGGGGGTATATTTCGATTCGTTTGCTACCTTGATTTCATAATTTCTCTTTGCTTTCCTAATTTCTGTTTATACCTGTCTTGTTAGGTTCTGATAGTAACCAAGTAAGTGATTTTCGCCTTTCTTAACTTTTCTATATACTCCTTACTTTTTCCCTAGAAGATCTAAGAGTCTATTATTCATCCATTTTGGTTGGTTCCGTATCGATCTGAATTTTCTTTAGGGATGTGTTTATTTTGGGCATTATTGATTGTCGCAATAAATTGTTCATAAGTAGCTGCCAAATTGAATTCGGGGTTATCCTGGCCCTGTTGACAGTTTCCGGAGGTGTGATTTAATTCCTTGACCATAGGGTCATCCCTTAGGTCTCTCCTTATGCTACCGTAATTAGTATTCCTAAAATCCGGGATCAAGGCCGAATTTTCCTTCTTCCTGCCATCCCATATTATGTTAAATATATGGCTTTATGATCACTGTTTCCTAGTTCGTCTCCAATCCCAACATCTTTTACTAGATTTTCATTATTACTGAGAACTAAATCGAGGATATTATTTCCTCTAGTGGGCAAGTTTATAAATTTATATATAAAACTATCCTGTACTACTTCTATAAAATCTTCAGATTCATTATCGCTAAGTTGATTTTTCCAATCTATGCCTGAAAAGTTGAAATCGCCTAGAATACATACAGTGTTTCTATCAGATGCCTTCTTTATTTCCTCCCATAGCAATTTACCATCGTTCCTACTCAAATTAGGTAGTCTATATATAACACCAATGACTACGGATTCACTGCCCTCACCAATCTCTACCCAAATACTTTCATTGTCGCTATTTGTTTTAATGTTTGATTTATTGCAGCCTTTTAATGACACCCTGATATACACTGCTACACCGCCACCTCTCCTTCCTACTCTGTCATATTTAAATAGGTTATATCCTGGAATATGAAATTCTGCTACAAAATGCTTGCTGTTTGAATTTATCCACATGTTTGCTATTGCACCATATCTATGTTCTCTTTATCATCACTTCATTCTGAGCTGGTCCATTCGTTACACAAGGTTTCCACTATTAGTATAATAAACACTCAATATATTTCTCTGTTTCGTCATCTGTTTTACATTTATTACTTGATGTTTTGTTATTACAGATCAATCATATTTTCAGCATTATCTACTTCTGTTTCTACTACTTCCCAGACCTGCTTGTTTTTGATTCTATTTTCCCGACCTCTACTGGCGAACCCCCCCCTTCGGAGTGACAATTTCACGCTCCAGGGATGCAGACAACGTCTTTACCCCCTCACGAGACAAGTGTACTCCGTCGCGACAGTACAGGTAGTCGTTGCCATAAAATCGTTGCCCGTCATCAATGAATGCCCAACCATTGTTTGCACAATGTTTTTCCAGTCGGCAATTAATAGCAATTGCCCTGGACAGCCATTCACGACCAACCCCTCTTCTAGGCAAGACACCACATACTATCGGGACTCCTCCCCTATCTCTAATCTTCCCCAGCGCCTCCCTATACCTCTTGAAAACTTCCTCACTCCTAACCTTACCTATGTCGTTTCCCCCCACACTAAGACACACTACTGGATTGGTACCCTCCCCTGACAAAACTCTGTCTAACCTCCCGGCTACATGCCCTATCCCAGCCCCAGGAAAACATACCCTAGTCCTACGTTTCCTATCTCTCGCACAAAAAGCCCGATCCATAAACCTCACCTGGCTGAAGATTGTGAAGTGAGATGCAGTGAAGATTGTGAAGCGAGATGTAGTGAAGATTGTGAAATAAGATTATAAAGTAAACTGTAGTAATTGAGGTTAAACGAACGCGGGTTATTCTGCAGTGTATCCGTGTCTTGTTAACGTGGAACCAACATGGCGGTGGTTCTCAATATAGATACGATATTTTGCCGGGAATTTCTGTCAAAACAAAATATGAATCAACCATATTTAGCCTAAATTAACCTAACGGCTTTATTATATATTCTAAGTTTTTTAAGTTGGATAGATCAGATCAGGTTAGGTTAAGTCAGGTTGGGTTAGGTTAGGTTAGTTTTGTTAATTTTGCCACTTAGAGGCTAGTTTATTGTGCCCCCCATACTCATCCTGTCAGCTGTAGCACAGAGAGATTACAAAGTGGTGTTAGATGAGGTAGGTGGTTAAGTTAAGTTTCAATAGGTTAGGTTAGATTATGTCAGGTTGGGTTAAGTTAGGTTAGGTAGGCAATAAGTAGATAGGTTATGTTAGGTAGGTGGGAAAGTTAGTTTGATTTTTGTAGTTAGCGGCGGCCGCATCGCTGGTGTTGTTAGATTGTCGCCAGTTGTGATCATGCCGTGTGACTACGCCCAAAGTTAGGTTAGATGGTGTCAGGTTAGGTTAGATTGCGTCAGGTTAGGTTAGAGATTATGCCAGGTTAGAAGTTAGATTGTCAGGTTAGGTTAGATTATGCTTCAGGTTAGGCCAGATTAGCTGCCTATAATAGATCATGCCAGTTAGGCTGATTACGTCAAAGCTAGGCGGACATGCCTGGTTGTTGGGGATGTCACAGTTTGGGATTATGTCAGGTTAGGTTAGATTATGTCAGGTTATGTTAGATTACCTCAGGTTAGGTTAGATTATGTCAGGTTAGGTAAGTAGGTAGAGGTGGGTAAAAAAGGTTAGGTTAGGTCGGCAGGTTTTAGTGTAGGAGCTTAAGTAATCCCGTAAAAATTTCATGTTAATTTTTTACACCATACATTATAATAATCCTTATAAACTATGTTAAGGAACTGTGGTGTCATTTTTTCTGAACGGTTTATTATAAGTTTTATGCCTTTAAAGAAGTTTTATTAAAGAGCGGCGTAATGAACCACAGATGTATTACCATTAAGTCCTAATTAACTTAAACATGACTAATAACCTATGAACATGTAGTATTATATGATTACAATTTAACATAATATATCATGAATGCTGTTATAATATCATAAGTGTGTTACAAACATGGCTGCTCATATATGCCATCCTGTCTCTGGCAAAGAAGAGATTGCAGTAAGTAAAATTATTTGCTAAAGACAAATACTGGAAATTAAACATATACATATTACCATTATCTGAAAAGCTTAGAACCACCGTTTTATATTTATTAAAGTTTGTAGTGTTATACATCATGTGTAAACAAGTCACAAGTTATTATTTACGACATTGCTTCAGTCCTCGTCATCAGAGTCTTCTGTGTACAACAGATTCCTTCACCTTGTTTAGGCATTTCTCATCATCTGCTTGACAGTTACACATCTCGGTGCATGTCATGCTATTCTTTCTGATTCTTTCTGTATGAACATGACAATGATCCACATTTCTTGACGCCACATCCACATTTAACAAGTTCTGTGATTGCTTCTG
>NW_024715653.1:0-13385 GCF_018991925.1 Homarus americanus | reverse complement strand
GAGGCCCAGAGGGTTATGTGAGGCCCACAGGGTGTGTGAAGACATCCGGGTGTGTGAGGGCCATCGGATGTATAAGGGCCACCGGGTGTGTGAGGGCCACCGGGTTTGTGAGGACCACAGGGTGTGAGAGGGCCAGAGGGTTATGTGAGGTCCACAGGGCTATGTGCGGTAACCAGGGTGTGTGAAGGCATCCGGGTGAGTGAGGGCCATCGGGTATATATGGGCCACCGGGTGTGCGAGGGCCCACCGGGTGTGTGAGGACCACAGTGTGTGTGAGGGCCACTGGGTGTGTGAGGAACACAGGAAGGGTGAGGGCCAGGTGTGAGGGCCACTGGGTGTGTGAGGGCCACCGGGTATAAGGGCCACTGGGTGTGTGTGAGGCCACTGGGCGTGTGAAGGCATCCGGATGTGAGGGCCACTGGGTGTGTGAGGGCCACAGGGTATGTGAGGACCAAAGGGTGTGTGAGGGCCACTGGGTGTGTGAGGGCCACCGGGTGTGTGTGTGTGTGTGTGTGTGTGTCACAGGGTGTGTGTGTGTATGTAAGGGTCACAGGGTGTGTGAGGGCCATAGGGTGTGTAAGCGCCACAGGGTTTGTAAGGGCCATGGAGTGTGTGAGGGCCACACGGTGTGTGAGGAGCCAGAGGATATGTGAGGGACACAGGGTGTGTAAGGGCCATAGAGTGTCTAAGGGCCAGGTCCAGAGAGTATGAGAGGCCAACAGGGTGCGTGAGGTCACAGGGTGTGTGAGGGCCAGAGGATATGTGAGGGCTATAGGGTGTGTAAGGGCCATAGGGTGTCTAAGGGCCACAGGGTATGTTAGGCCCACAGGGTGTGTGAGGGCCACAGGGTATGTGAGGGCCACAGGGTATGTGTGGGCCACAGGTTGTGCCAAGTTTACAGGTTGATTGAGGGCCAGAGGGTGTGTGAGGGTCACAACATGTGTCAGGGCCACAGGGTGTGTGAAGGCAACAGATTGTGTGAGGGCCACAGGGTGTGTGAGGGTCACAACATGTGTCAGGGCCACAGGGTGTGTGAGTGCCATATTTGTGTAAGGGTTACAGGGTATGTGAGGACTGCAGTGTGTGTGAGGGCTACAGATTGTGTGAGGGCCATGGAGTGTGAGAGGGCCACAGGATGTGTGAGGCCATATCGTTTGTAAGGGCCAGAGGATGTGTGGGAGCCAGAGGGTGTGTGGGAGCCAGAGGGTGTGTGGGGGCCAGAGGGTGTAACGGCCATTATTCGCCCGGATCAAGGTGTGTGGCGTTTACAAATAGGTCTCACCTGACCAGCACACTCAGGCTTAAGCCACAGTCACCTCCAGCTTATGTAAACCGACAATAACTACAGACGTCTTTTATTATATACAAACTTGCAAAGTTCAATGTGTTCATGAATGCCTCACCAAGGACCTTCTCGTGCGTTCAAATACTGAAATTGAAATTGAAATATTTTATAGACAATAAAACTATTACATCAAAAGGACTATGCAGTATACTACTCCCACCCTCACCTATACCATCCCTTTCTGGGGCTTACAAAAAGTTATCAATGTTATAACAACACATGAATTATTTTACACCAATAAAATAGTTCATTTTGACATGAACGCTGTACTACATCAATAGAACAGATAATTTAATCTTATACAAATTTAAAGGTCATCATAACCTTGAAGCAAAATTTTTATACAATGAAAAAATAATAATTTGTCCATAATTTTCAGTAATATTTGTATCCCAATCATAGTCTCATTATAACAGTATCAACAGATGGTAAGTTAGTCCCGTAAGTTACATTGGTGTTTTGTAACACATACAAATAATGCTGAAAACTCTTGCTACACATGACAATCACTTCTCTTTCAAATACCGAGAGAGGAACTTAATGGTTTGTGTGGTAAGGTTGGCCACCTCTTAAGAGACACTGGGCTGATTGATTGTGGTAATTACATCCCTGGCGACGCAACAGCGTAGGTTATATTTCGCCGAATTAAATTTAATGTTTAAAGGACTAAAATAAAATATTGTAAGTTAAAAACATAATAAATAAAATAGAATTTTCATAAAAACCATTTAAACGTTAATAAATAACACTCAAAGGCCGGCTTCCTCCACATAGCCGGCTGCTCACTAGGCTCCTCACTACTTATCAGTTATCACAACAAATATTTTTTCGACAGTTTGTTATTCAAGAAGTTTATTTTCCTTAATGATCTGAAGTGTCTATGATTTTCGAATCAATGACCATCCGAAACTTTTTCAAACAAATTGAATCATTCGATGAAAGAACTTTAGAACAAAGATAACTAATGTTGGAAATTTATCACAACCAAGAATGATGATCTCACAATTTTTCTCAAAGCAGAAGATGTGAAGCTAACGTATGGTAACGAAACATACCGTAATAATCTTTGGGAAATTTGGGTAAAGTTAGGTTAGTTTTGGTAGCTTCGTATCATCAATAAATGATTGGTTTTGGACTCTTGGAGTTCAGTCGTGGTACTATTTTTAACATTACTTTCCCTCAAACGAGATACTACTCAGTACCGCGCGACACCTTGGGGCGGTGCGTGGACGCTCACCGCTCTCTGTGACTTTATTAATTGTATTGGTAATTTAATGCAGCGCGTTATATGATGAATTTACACGCTGTGATCACACACAGGAGACCTCCTGGGAAAAAAGTTGGATACATGTGGTGAAGTGTTTACTAAGTGTCTTCACGGTGAAGGAAAGTGGCAGGACACCGGGTGCACAATGCCTTCTTGAGGAGTCAGGTAAGACGCTGTTGTTGTCGGTGTGTGTTGTGTTTTAAAGGAACAATAAAAAATCTTGTATCTTTAATGGGAAAAATTTCCTCAACTTGGTGTTAAGGCTGGAACACACTCGTTAAATATTAGCCTTTTCGTTTTCCCTTGTTCGTGTTAAGAATAAAAACTGTGTGTTCCGCTCGGACCGCCATCTTGGACCGCCAAGTTCGCGTTCCTCCTCCCCGTTTATTTTTTTTCTTCTGTATTATCGTTTCGGTCATCCAGCGAATTTGCGGATTTTAAATTCCCAACGTTATGTTGGGTTAGGGTAGGATTTAATCAGGGTTTTTCGATGGTTTTGGGGTATTATTTTACTTTCGCACATAGCGTGGGTGCGTTCATAGTATAAGCTTGTTTGGTATATATTACTAAAATTATCTTTGTATTTGGCATAATACCCAGAGTTTATTGATTGGTTGAGCATGTATGCATATTATTTAGAGTAACTCGGCAACAATTTTGATCTGATAATTGTGTGATTTTGTTTGTTTACGTTTATAATTGAAAATGGACTACTAAATGTTTAAAATGATTGAACTTAAACTTTTGGGTGGGATTTTGGGGAAATGTCATGTAGGCGTCCGTGTTTTTGGTGAAGATCAGTTGAAGGTCAAGGGGATGCATATATAAATTGTGATCATAGATACAATCGAAATAAAAAACTAAGAATAATTCGGACTAAATTGGCAAGTTATATCATAATTAAGAGTTGCTGTCAATGTGAGGCGTTTTTTAAGAATACATTAACCCAGTTCCGCCCGGTGTTGTGCCCCAGGAGTAACTCACCCAATACTGGTGCAGTTTCTAGACAGGTTAGCGTAGACACGAGCCTGCAGCTGGAGCGGAGGTCTTACGCGGTGCCACAGAACCTCCGCCTTGGTGATATTAGTTTCCTCCTGTGACTTCGGTTAATCCATCTTCAGTGTCCGGTTATACCCTTCTTGTGACCCGTTATACCTCTTCCTGTGTCCGGTTATACCCCCTCATGTGACCCATTATACTCCCTCCTGTATCGGGTTATACCCCTTCATGTGACCCGTTATACCTCCTCCTGTGTCCGGTTATACCCCTTCATGTGACCCGTTATACCTCCTCCTGTGTCCGGTTATACCCCTTCATGTGACCCGTTATACCTCCTCCTGTGTCCGGTTATACCCCTTCATGTGACCCGTTATACCTCTTCCTGTGTCCGGTTATACCCCCTTCTGTATCGGGTTATACCCCCTCCCGTATCGGGTTATACCCCTTCATGTGACCCGTTA
The DNA here is from genome assembly GCF_018991925.1 of Homarus americanus. Classification (NCBI taxonomy): domain Eukaryota; kingdom Metazoa; phylum Arthropoda; class Malacostraca; order Decapoda; family Nephropidae; genus Homarus; species Homarus americanus. The sequence goes on along the minus strand of NW_024715653.1, from coordinate 9,313 downwards.
TACCTCCTCCTGTGCCTCGGTTATAACCTGTTATACTCTTTCCCAGTCCGGTTATACCCCTCATGTGACCCGTTATACCTCCTGTATCGGGTTATACCCTTCATGACCTGTTATACCCTTTCCTGTGTCCACAGGATCCCCTTATGACCTGTTATACTTCTCCTGTAATGGGGTTATACCCTTCATGTGACCCGTTATACCTCTTCCTGTGCCCAGTTATACCCCCTCATGTGACCCGTTATACCCCCTCCTGTATCGGGTTATACCCCCCTCATGTGACCCGTTATACCTCCTCCTGTGCCTCGGTTATAACCCAACTATGAGCGGCAGTAACCATGCGTGTTATCATTACATTACAGAAAAGGTGATAGTGATAATAACTTTCCCTGGCGCAATGTTGCAGGTATATATACGGTTTTAAATACCATGTGACCCAAACGTTCACTTGCAATAATTCTGAAAAACTATTTTTCGTTCGTATATTGGAAACAAATATATTTATGATATTACTGTGTATATAATATATAAATGTTTTACACACGTCAAAGTGACACCAGGATACAAGACTCGTGGCTCTTATGGTTACTGGGGCCAGATTTCAGCATCAATAATCTGTTTGTCTTCCCGTTCAAGAAAATACTTTAAACTAAACTAGACTAGAATTCAGAATAACAGCAAATTAAATTACCGTATACAATTAACTTCAATGCATGTATACCATGTTGGTTTCCTAGTGGCTACTGTACTTGCATATTATATTAAGCACGTGTTATTGTTGAAAATTTGTTGGTGTATTAAGGGAATTACCCGGGCACAGGTCCCTGACCCACACGGGGCCTGGGGTAAACAAAAGGCAAAAAACAAATTACACTAAAAATAGGGAAAAAAAAAAAAAAATAATAAAACAGATCAGGAGTGACAAACGATAAATATGTTGTGTTGTCAAAGTAAGAGAAACAATTGAGACCCTTCAGTTGTGTGTAAATGAGGTAGAAAGTCAGTCAAGATCAGCAAACTAGGACTTGGTCACAATACTGTTACTATTAAGATTTAGCTCATAGACGTTCACTATCTTTGGCTGAAATATGGCATGGGCATGAGCATGTACCTCAGAAGTGTTCGGAAGCTAATATTTTAGGAGGATGGACCTCCACTGCCAAAGGTGGATAACTCCTTCAGTAAGAAACACGTCTGAGTTGGTGGCAGACTCAGACCTAAAAGTGGGTCCCTTGTATCCCACCGCAGTTTTTAATACAGAGAACTGATGTTTGGTAACTGCCTTGTCGTGGTGAGGAACTTCAGTTCCCTCGATCTAGTACGAACTGTTGGTGGGTGTTTGTTGACACCTGGTAGTGAGGTTCTTAAGTGGAATTTATTTTTACACAAGAGACAGTGAACGACTCAAAATTATGAAGTCTGTCTCTGAGTCACCTGTTTCGTGCACTTTAGATATATCAGAAACACCACCATACAAAACTACCACGAAAAGTCTGAATGAATAACGTTGAAATCTATATCATCCTTACCTACAAGATCCTCAAGTGTAGATGTCAAATATTGCCAGTAGTGTCAAGAGCATTTTCTCCACAGCTGTACGGAATATTGAGAAGCTTTTGCGTTAGTGAGAGCTAAAAGCTTGGAGAGACCAGTAACTTGTCTCGGGTCGTTTCCTTCAACTGGTAAGGAGGTGAGGGCGAGAGGGCAAGACTGGTCAACTAAATCGTGGACCAGTCTTGCCATACTTGTGACACTGATCGTATTTCTTTAATCTTTTCGTTCCATTTGTGACCACATGTTTACGACCTCACGATTGTCTGAACTTCTGTTCGACTTTTGGAAACTACGACTACTTGTACACATGTGTCAGAGTTCTCAGTTAAGACTTGGACAACACAATGTTCTGTGGTAAAGAGGACCAAGTATCTTCGTTATAAACAGGTAAAAATATAAGATATGATAAAGTAAAGCATCGACAAGCTACATGTTTTGTCTATTATGATAGTCATCAGGTACGAGTCGATAAATGAGACGTCCAGATATTACCAGGTGCTATCACAGAAACCCTCCAACAACTTGGTGTGTTAAGTGAGGTGCTGTTTGGTTAGGTATATGTATATATATATGTGTGTGTGTATACAATTTGCTGGTCCAGTCCAGTCCAGTATACTGTACGTGTCAGAAAACAGAGGAGGACAAGTGATCTCGGGCCCTTCGTGCCCGGTGAAAGTTTGAACGCTTGTGCTTGGCTAGCGTACAGCGAATGAGGGTGCGGCAAGTCTGTAGACTTGCATGGTTAATTCGGGTGCGCCAAGTCCGTAGACTTGCATCGTTTTCCATCGTAAATGAAATTGTTAATTAATGCCTTCCTAAAGAAATCATCGACATGGGACCAGGTTTGTTCTATTCTACGAATTTTTTGCGATTTTTCCACCAAGTTTGATGAAAAAATATTGTGCCGCTTCGGCTACCCAGAACATATACACACGGCTAGTCCTATAGTATCTTAGGCAAGTGATTGTGGGCCCTTCGTGCCCGGTGGCGAGTCCGGTGGTACAGTTTACAGAGGCGAGAAAGTTCGAACGCTCGTGCTTGGTTAGCGTACAGCGACATCGTTTTCCAGATGGTCGTGGTTGTTATAATTATGGTCGTGGTTGTTATAATCATGGTCTTGGTTTTTACAATCATGGTCGTGGTTGTTATAATCATAGTCGTGGTTATGATCATAGTCGTGGATGTTATAATCATGGTCGTGGTTGTTATATTCATGGTCATGGTTGTTATAATCATAGTCGTGGTTGTTATAATCATGGTCGTGGTTGTTATAATCGTCCATTAGATTTGGTATATTCGTAGTGTGGTTGTTTATAATAATTATATTCTGGGTTATTTATAATCATAGTGTGATTTGGTATAAAAATCATGGTCGTGATTGACATAATGCTGGTCATTAGTTGTTATTGTAATGAGTGATTGTCAGACCAAACCTTACAGCCCAGAATTATGTCACATATAACAGCAAGTATACCACAGACCTCGTGGTACCACCGCATTCCAGGTTGACACACCTCAGGTCGACCCTAGGGACTTGACCTGGCCCGCTAATGACGTGAGCCGGTGACCTACAACCGCACCTAGCCAAGACACCTGGCCAGGACCACACCTGCACACAATTATCCAGATCAAACCAGTTTAGTGTTAATTGTTAGAGGTCAGAAGCCGGCTGGGCCGACCCCATATAAAGGCCCTACAGTCTCGTCCACGGGCATTACCATTCCATTCCCATTCCATTACGATTCTCATTCTGGTTGCTGTCATCTCTCTCCCGTTCGGGTCGTCACTCGGTTCACTAAGCAGAGTCACGCACGTCCCCTCCCCAGGTCGGGAGGGAGACCTCCCGACCGGACCACGGCGTCGCCAGCTAAGCAGACTTTCCCATAGGAGGTAGCCCAGCCAGCACTCACTGGGCCTACGTCAGGGTACACGTGAGTCTTGTCAGAACGTCCTAGGGTGAGTTACCTACTGTGGGAAGTGTATTCATTCAGGTGCGTCCGAGAGTCAGTGTCAAGTAACGTAAAGCATAATGTGTCACTCCCCGACCCCGATATAATAGTGATATTAATGTGTCCATGTCATTGAGTGAAGTAATAAATAGTTGTATCAAGAGGTGTTTAACAAGTTGTCCCTTTAAGAAGTAATATATGTGTATTGACATACGAGATAAGATAAGCGTAGTGACGCTGTGCAAATAACATCCAGGCCACGCTACCAAGTTTCCTATCTTTACATTCCTATACTCTATACTCTCGCCTATATATATATATATCTTCCTCTTCTCTGTTTATTCTGTCTCATTACAATGGTGGCAGCGAACTATGACGTTAACCCACGCTCCCCTCGTCCCTTGTTATTGGTAACAGTGTACTTAACGTAAACCCATGCCCTCCCCCGTTAGCCATAACACCTGGCTCGTTAGTTCAAAAGTGCGTGATAAGAAGTTCCTGCGTAGTAGCGTGAAAAGTGTCCTAGTGTGTCTCCGTTACAGCTCAAGTAAATGTCTCTCGTCGTGGTAGGCGCGAATTTTTAATAGAAATATGTTCAGTGCTTAACGTAATTTCTCAGTGTCACCCGCTATCTGTGGCATTCTCAGTAGCCCAAGTGCAGTTTGATTGTTGGTCAGTGTTAAATGTAGCCATTGTGTTTTAGTGATGAAAGCGGTGACTGTACTAACTGTTATAACTTAACATGTCTTTTAACCTACATCCTCCTCCCTGTCCTAATCCTTACCTCACCCTCCTTACCCTTCCTCCCATCCCTGCCCCTCCGTTCCGTGCACCTCCCCGCCCCGCGAAGCCTCGGTTTGGCCCGATCAACCACGCCTCGGCTCCTCCCCACCTCACCCGCAACGCACCAGCCTGGCTGGGCCTGGCCAGCCTCGCCTCGCCCCGCGCCGCCCTGCCTCGCCCCACCCCGCTCGGGTGACCTCACGTCCTTCTGACCTGCCCCGCCTCGCTTGACCACACTAATCCCCCGTCTTTTGTCCCGTAAGCTGTGTGTTGTTGATGATGGTTAATATAAAGTAATATTGCGATGAATGCAGAGCTTCACTCAGTGTATTTTTATGCTATTATGATTTGTGATGTACTCTTTGACGCGCAGTGATAAATGATATTCAGTGTAGTGCGCAGAGCTTCACTCCCCGACCCAGCCTGATGAGAACATTGTCGTGACGGAAATGATAGTTGCCAAACATTGACGTATCGTATAAAGTAAACTTTTTTTTGCGAATGCACTTCCAACTAATCCATCACCCCTTTAGGATTGTTTCTCTGTCAAATGTCACACACAGTACCACCCATGGCCAGCCGGACGTCAACCACAGTACATACGAGCAGAGAAGAACCAGCATGATGAAAGCAGCGTGATGAATGCAGCTTGATGAAGGCAGCACGAAACCCACCACACACCACGTCACTTCTTTCAAGTCCTCCCTTGGTATAGGATTAAGAAGATTTTATGTTTTTCTACTTTAGGAAGTAAGGAGTGTGGAATGGATCGCCACACAACGAACCCTGGTGAGCCCAGCCAGGGAGGGATTCACCACTGTGGAAGGTGTAAGACAGGACGGTCTTTGGTCTCGCCGACACTCACGTACAGAGGGCGAGCCTTGGTCCGCGGAACCTGCCTTACAAGTCATCTAAGGAAACGACAGCCCAAACAGTGGACCGGCTTTCATCCCGGCCGGAAAGGGCCGTCGGCAGACGAACAGAAAATCGTCTGGAATATGTTGAAAATGATGATGTTGCAGAGAAGAAATACAGATGGAGCAGAAAAAATCGTCTGGAATATGTTGAAAATGATGATGTTGCAGAGAAGAAATGCAGATGAAGCAGAAAAATTCATCTGGAATATGACGGAAAACGAAGATGTATAAAGAAACTCAGATGGAGCAGAAAAATTCATCTGGAATATGAAAATGAAGATGTATAGAGGAAGAACGCAGATGGGACAGAAAACTCGTCTGGAAGAGTATGGAAACCAGGAGGAAGCGAGAAGAAGTCAGAAGGTGTGGAGAAACGACCTACAAGGTGCGGTATGTGAAGAAAGAAGACAGAAGACAGAAGACGTGCTATGTGAAGAAAGAAGACAGAAGATGTGCTGTCCTGACATCACAAGAAAGCCGATGATGAAGGACCAACCGACTACAGCTGCTGAGCTGCCGCCATCCCCTATTTTTCAGATACCAGCTGGATGGAAGACGTGAGCTATGCCGGACCCAACTAATGTACAAATGTTGTTGATGTATAATAAAAAAAAGATATCAATACCCTAATATGTGAAGTAGGAACATTTTTGTGTATTTTGAAGTATTTTCTCTGATTTTGTTGATGTTTACTACAAAGAATGTCTTTTTTTAGTCTCACTTTTTTCTATGAGTTCATTTGATCAATGTCTTGGACTATGAAACACGATGTTGTAGCTATATTACTGACTGAGATGAATTATTATTTTGACATGGGCTGATAAGGAAATGTAACACCTGTTATTGTTTGTAGAATGTGATTTGCAAGGTTGCCTCTGACACTATGCTACATATGAAGGATTTTTTCATTCTATGTTCACTTGCTATGTTTCCTTTTTCTCCTGGCATAGAAGCTTTGATCTTGGCGGGAGGTATAGTGAGCTTTGTCAGATCAAACTAGCGCCAGTAGAAAAACATACACCTATGAGATTGTTGTTTGTGAATGTGAAACTATGTTATCGCCCCAGGGATTATCTTTGATACCACACGTGATGTTGCTGTCTATATGTGGCATCAGTCTCTGTGGTGAAGCTTTGGTCTTGGCGGGAGGTGTAATGAGTGATTGTCAGACCAAACCTTACAGCCCAGAATTATGTCACATATAACAGCAAGTACACCACAGACCTCGTGGTACCACCGCATTCCAGGTTGACACACCTCAGGTCGACCCTAGGGACTTGACCTGGCCCGCTAATGACGTGAGCCGGTGACCCACAACCGCACCTAGCCAAGACACCTGGCCAGGACCACACCTGCACACAATTATCCAGATCAAACCAGTTTAGTGTTAATTGTTAGAGGTCAGAAGCCGGCTGGGCCGACCCCATATAAAGGCCCTACAGTCCCGTCCACGGGCATTCGGGGGTCGATTCCTATTCCATTATCATTATCATTCTGGTTGCTGTCATCTCTCTCCCGTTCGGGTCGTCACTCGGTTCACTAAGCAGAGTCACGCACGTCCCCTCCCCAGGTCGGGAGGGAGACCTCCTGACCGGACCACGGCGTCGCCAGCTAAGCAGACTTTCCCATAGGAGGTAGCCCAGCCAGCACTCACTGGGCCTACGTCAGGGTACACGTGAGTCTTGTCAGAACGTCCTAGGGTGAGTTACCTACTGTGGGAAGTGTATTCATTCAGGTGTGTCCGAGAGTCAGTGTCAAGTAACGTAAAGCATAATGTGTTAGTACCCCGATATAATAGTGATATTAATGTGTCCATGTCATTGAGTGAATTAATAAATAGTTGCATCGAAGAGGTGTTTAACAAGTTGTCCCTTTAAGAAGTGATATATGTGTATTGACATACGAGATAAGATAAGCGTAGTGACGCTGTGCAAATAACATCCAGGCCACGCTACCAAGTTTCCTATCTTTACATTCCTATACTCTATACTCTCTCCTATATATATATATCTTCCTCTTCTCTGTTTATTTCGTGTCATTACACCTGGGAGAAACAGAGGTACCTGGGAGGCCAGATGTGTACCTGGGAGTGTCAGGGGTGTAACTGGGAGTGTCGGAGGTAACTGGGAAGGCCGAGGTGTACCAGGGTGTGTCAGTGGAGTACCTGGGGTGGGATCTCAAAGGTGTACCTGGGAGTATGGGAGGTACCTGGGAATGGAGGTGTACTCTGGGAAGGTCGGAGGCACCTGGGAGGTTGGGAGGTGTACCTGGGAGTGTCAGAGGTGTACCTTGGAGTGTCAGAGGTGTACCTAGGAGTGTCAGAGGTGAACCTTGGAGTGTCAGAGGTGTACCAGGGAGTGTCAGAGGTGTAGTTGGGAGTGTCAGAGGTGTACCTGGGAATTTCAGAGATGTACATGGGAGTGTCAGAGATGTACCTGAGAGTGTCACAGGAGCACCTGGGATTGTCAGAGGTGTACCTGGCAGTGTCAGAGGTGTAACTGGGAGTGTCACAGATGTACCTGGGAGTGTCAGAGATATACCTGGGAGTGTCACAGGAGTACCTGTGATTGTCAGAGGTATACCTGGCAGTGTCAGAGGTGTACCTGGAAGTGTCAGAGGTGTGCCTGGGAGTTTTAGAGGTGTACCTGGGAGTGTCAGAGATGTACCTGGGAGTATCGGAGGTGTACCTGGGAATATCGGAGGTGTACCTGGGAATATCGGAGGTGTACCTGGGAGTGTCAGAGGTGTACCTGGGAGCAAGTCGGAGGTGTACCTGGGAGGTCACAGGAGTACCTGGGACGTCAGAGGTGTACTGGCAGTGTCAGAGGTGTACCTGGGAGTGTCAGAGATGTACCTGGGAGTGTCAGTGGAGTACCTGGGAGTATCAAAGGTATACCTGAGAATGTCAGAGGTATACCTGGGAGTGTCAGAGGTGTACCTGGGAGTGTCGGACGTGCACCTGGGAGTGTCAGAGGTGTACCAGGGAATATCAGTGGAGTACTTGTGAGTGTCAGAGGTGTACCTGGGAGTGTCAGAGGTGTACCTTGGAGTGTCAGAGGTGTACCTGGGGGTGTCAGACGTGTACCTGGGAGTGTCGGAAGTGTACCTGGGAGTGTCAGAGGTGTACCTGGGAGTGTCAGAGGTGTACCTGGGAGTGTCAGAGGTGTACCTGGGAGAGTGAGAAGTATACCTGGGAGTGTCTGGGGTGTACCTGGGAGTGTCAGAGGTGTACCTGGGAGTGTCAGAGGTGTACCTGGGAGTGTCAGAGGTGTACCTGTGATTGTCGGAGGTGTACCTGGGAGTGTAAGAAGTGTACCTGGGATTGTCGGAGGTGTACCTCGGAGTGTCGGAGGTATATCTGGGAGTGTCAGAGGTGTACTTGGGAGTGTCAGAGGTATACCTGGTAGTGTCAGGGGTGTACCTGGAAGTGTCAGAGGGTGTATCTGGGAGCAAGCCGGACGTGGCCTGGGAGTGTCAGAGGTGTACCAAGGAATGTCAGTGGAGTACCTGGGAGTGTCAGAGGTGTACCTGGGAGTGTCAGAGGTGTACCTGGGAGCATCAGAGGTGTACCAGGGAGTGTCAGAGGTGTACCTGGAAGTGTCAGAGGTGTACTTGGGAGTGTCGGACGTGTACCTGGGAGTGTCAGAGGTGTAACAAGGAATGTCAGTGGAGTACCTGGGAGTGTCGGAGGTGTACCTGGCAGTGTCAACGGTGTACCTGGGAGTGTCAGAGGTGTACCAGGGAATGTCAGTGGAGTACCTGGGAGTGTCAAAGGTGTACCTGGGAGTGTCAGAGGTGTCCCTGAAAGTGTCAGAGGTGTACCTGGGAGTGTCAGAGGTGTACGTGGGAGTGTCAGAGGTGTACCTGGGAGAGTGAGAAGTGTACATGGGATTGTCTGGGGTGTACCTGGGAGTGTCAGAGGTGTACCTGGGAGTGTCAAAGGTGTACCCGGGAGTGTCAGAGGTTTACCTGGGAATGTCAGAGGTATACCAGGGAGTGTCAGTGAAGTACCTGGGAGTCTCAGAGGTGAAACAGGGAGTGTCAGAGGAGTACCTGGGAGTGTCAGAGGTGTACCGGGGAGTATCAGAGGTGTACCTGGGAGTATCGGAGGTG
>NW_024715652.1:0-12507 GCF_018991925.1 Homarus americanus | reverse complement strand
CAGGAGGCAGCCACCTGTCCAACCTTCTCGGGTTGTGCATTATTGTGCAACACAGTAATACTATTTAGAATATATAAATATTTCTAAGCACAAACTAATTCAATGGATATTAGCTGCCCATACAACAAATTTCATAGTAAAAACATTCCAAACAATATTGGTATTATTTTGATTTTGGTCATCTGGGGGACCTTAAGATTCTAACTATGGGATTAAGTACTTTCAACAATAATGCACATTATCTCTACAGGATTTCTGTCGCATAACATTTTTCGATCGCATAAGAAAATACAGATCATATGTTAGGTTAGGTTAGGGTATGATGAGTTATAAGGTTAGCTTAACATACATCGGTAAGGGGGGGGGGGTAGCAACTCAAAACTGGTGATTTCCGATAGAAATGAAGGTCTAAATCGTTCATAACACATCGCAAACCATCAGAAAAAACAGTCTGCATGTCAAAGTACAGGGATGACCAAAACTTAAAATTTACCCAATGTAGCCTATCTCGAATCTAAACATCAAAATACTTATGGTAGTTATAGTAAATTTTACTCATTAATTAATATAAATGATGATATATCCCAGTGGTTCATTAGTGAATCATCAAAACGATAACAGCACTATGTTGTCATGTTTACCTAGCACCAGGCATTCTCAAAACAAAGTCCAGACAATGTCATTATTTCTAAATTTACTCGTATCTCCATCTAGTACTGATATACTCTGTAAATGCACTGAAAAAAAGAAAGTCTACCAGGTAAGAATACATCGACAGCTGAGCTGGTGTGAACATGGGAGTTTTTGATATCCCGAAAAATATAAGAATGTGGGAAGCTGCAGCGGGTCTATTGGACCATACCGGACAGTCCCATTTCACCCAACCCCTACCGGTCATATATCCATCCAACCCATGTTTGAAACTGCTCTTTACGGCACATTTATTCACTTAGGAAATGTCCATGACTTAAACCATAAAAAAACACCCTTAAAACTTATCTGAACGTGGCATTTCGGGTCTGAAGAGGCCATCCTTTCCACTACCTCCGACTGCAGCGATGAGTTTTTAATCTTTTATTACAAATAGTATATACCGTATCAATCTACGAACGTGGCAGAGTGTATTGCTTGTGTTTAGCCAGAACCATCAACTCGTCCATTACCTGTCCCCTCGATCCTGCCCAGATGGAACACCAATTAGTGTTGTTTGTAGGTGACGCTGCTGCATAATAATAGCTTACATGTGATCCTACCAATATGATAACGCCATAATATTGTTGGCTATTGTTGTAAGTATTGTCGTCACCTACAATAGCTGTCTGCTCTCCTATGAATCTTTATATAAATATGACAATACTTATAACAGGACTTATTTTAGCTATTGAGCAAATAATGATACCATCTAAAACAATATAAAATGGCAACGTGCTGTACTTAGACACAACAGGTGACAAATAAACCCTGACACTAATCCAGTGATAAATTATTATTACCACGTGTGAGATAAATTAGAGGAAAGAGTGTCACCAGCCACAGTACAGAAGTATAGAGCACCTTAGTGTCACCATCCACAGTACAGAAGTATAGAGCACCTCAGTGTCACCAGCCCCATAGAGCACCTCAGTGTCACCATCCACAGTACAGAAGTATAGAGCACCTCAGTGTCACCAGCCACAGTACAGAAGTATACAGCACCTCAGTGTCACCAGCCCCATAGAGCACCTCAGTGGCACCATCCACAGTACAAAAGTATAGAGCACCTCAGTGTCACCAGCCCCATAGAGCACCTCAGTGTCACCAGCCACAGTACAGAAGTATAGAGCACCTCAGTGTTACCATCCACAGTACAGAAGTATAGAGCACCTCAGTGTTACCAGCCACAGTACAGAAGTATAGAGCACCTCAGTGTCACCATCCACAGTCCAGAAGTATAGAGCACCTCAGTGTTACCATCCACAGTACAGAAGTATAGAGCATCTCATTGTCACCAGCCACTGTACAGAAGTATAGAGCACCTGAGTGTCACCATTCACAGTACAGAAGTATAGAGCACCTCAGTGTCATCATTCACAGTACAGAAGTATAGAGCACCTCAGTGTCACCATCCACAGCACAGAAGTATAGAGCACCTCAGTGTCACCATCCACAGTACAGAAGTATAGAGCACCTCCGTGTCACCAGCCACAGTACAGAAGTATAGAGCACCTCAGTGTCACCAGCCACAGTACAGAAGTATAGAGCATCTCAGTGTCACCATCCACAGTACAGAAGTATAGAGCACCTCCAGTGTCTACATCCACAATTACAGAAGTATAGAGCACTTCAGTGTCATCATCCACAGTACTGAAGTATAGAGCACCTCCGCGTCACCAGCCACAGGAGTACAAGTATGAAACCCTTCGGTGTCATCATCCACAATGCAAGTAGAGCACCTCAGTGTCGCAGCCACAGTGCAAAGTATAGAAACCTCGGTGTCGTATCCACAGTACAGAAGTATAGAGCACCTCAGTGTCACCATCCACACTACAGAAGTATAGAGCACTTCAGTGTCATCATCCACAGTACAGAAGTATAGAGCACCTCAGTGTCACCATTCACAGTACAGAAGTATAGAGCACCTCAGTGTCACCAGCCACAGTACAGAAGTATAGAGCACTTCAGTGTCACCAGCCACAGTACAGAAGTATAGAGCATCTCAGTGTCACCAGCCACAGTACAGAAGTATAGAGCACTTCCGTGTCATCATCCACAGTACAGAAGTATAGAGCACCTCAGTGTCACCATCCACAGTACAGCAGTATAGAGCACCTCAGTGTCACCATCCACAGTACAGAAGTATAGAGCACTTCAGTGTCATCATCCACAGTACAGAAGTATAGAGCACCTCCGCGTCACCAGCCACAGTACAGAAGTATAGAGCACTTCAGTGTCATCATCCACAGTACAGAAGTATAGAGCACCTCAGTGTCACCAGCCACAGTACAGAAGTATAGAGCACCTCAGTGTCCAATATCCACAGTACAGAAGTATAGAAAACACCTCAGTGTCACATACACTACAGAAGTATAGAGCACTTCAGTGTCATATCCACCCAATGCAAGTATAGAGCACACCTCAGTGTCACCATTCACAGTACAAGTATAGAAGAGCACCTCAATGTCACCAGCCACAGTACAAGTATAGAGAGCACTTCAGTGTCACCAGCCACAGTACAGAAGTATAGAGCATCTCAGTGTCTGTACAGTACCAAGTATAGAGCACTTCCGTGTCATCCACAGTACAAGTATAGAGCACTTCAAGTGTCTCCAGCCACAGTACAAGTATGGGGCACTTTAGTGTCATATACAGTACAGAAGTATAGAGCACCTCAGTGTCACCAGCCACAGTACAGAAGTATAGAGCACCTCAGTGTCATCATCCACAGTACAGAAGTATAGAGCACTTCAGTGTCACCAGTCACAGTACAGAAGTATAGAGCACTTCAGTGTCACCATCCACAGTACAGAAGTATAGAGCACCTCAGTGTCACCAGCCACAGTACAGAAGTATAGAGCACTTCAGTGTCACCAGCCACAGTACAGAAGTATAGAGCACTTCAGTCATAATACAATACCAAGTATAGAGCACTTCAAGTGTCACCAGCCACACTACAGAAGTATAGAGCACCTCAATGTCACCATCACAGTACAGAAGTAGAGCACCTCAGTGTCATACAGCACAGAAGTATAGAGCACTTCAGTGTCACCAGCCACTGTACAGAAGTATAGAGCACTTCAGTGTCACCAGCCACAGTACAGAAGTATAGAGCACCTCAGTGTCACCAGCCACACTACAGAAGTATAGAGCACCTCAGTGTCACCATCCACAGTACAGAAGTATAGAGCACCTCAGTGTCACCAGCCACAGCACAGAAGTATAGAGCACTTCAGTGTCACCAGCCACTGTACAGAAGTATAGAGCACTTCAGTGTCACCAGCCACAGTACAGAAGTATAGAGCCCCTCAGTGTCACCATCCACAGTACAGCAGTATAGAGCACCTCAGTGTCACCATCCACAGTACAGAAGTATAGAGCACTTCAGTGTCATCATCCACAGTACAGAAGTATAGAGCACCTCCGCGTCACCAGCCACAGTACAGAAGTATAGAGCACTTCAGTGTCATCATCCACAGTACAGAAGTATAGAGCACCTCAGTGTCACCAGCCACAGTACAGAAGTATAGAGCACCTCAGTGTCAATATCCACAGTACAGAAGTATAGAGCACCTCAGTGTCACCATCCACACTACAGAAGTATAGAGCACTTCAGTGTCATCATCCACAGTACAGAAGTATAGAGCACCTCAGTGTCACCATTCACAGTACAGAAGTATAGAGCACCTCAGTGTCACCAGCCACAGTACAGAAGTATAGAGCAGTTCAGTGTCACCAGCCACAGTACAGAAGTATAGAGCATCTCAGTGTCACCAGCCACAGTACAGAAGTATAGAGCACTTCCGTGTCATCATCCACAGTACAGTAGTATAGAGCACTTCAGTGTCACCAGCCACAGTACAGAAGTATAGAGCACTTTAGTGTCATCATCCACAGTACAGAAGTATAGAGCACCTCAGTGTCACCAGCCACAGTACAGAAGTATAGAGCACCTCAGTGTCATCATCCACAGTACAGAAGTATAGAGCACTTCAGTGTCACCAGTCACAGTACAGAAGTATAGAGCACTTCAGTGTCACCATCCACAGTACAGAAGTATAGAGCACCTCAGTGTCACCAGCCACAGTACAGAAGTATAGAGCACTTCAGTGTCACAACCACAGTACAGAAGTAGAGCACTTCAGTGTCACCAGCCACAGTACAAGTATAGAGCACTTTAGTGTCTGTACAGTGCAGAAGTATAGAGCACTTCAGTGTCTCCAGCCACAGTACCAAGTATAGAGCACCTCCAGTGTCACCAGCCACAGTACAGAAGTATAGAGCACTTCAGTGTCATCATCCACAGTACAGAAGTATAGAGCACTTCAGTGTCATCATCCACAGTACAGAAGTATAGAGCACTTCAGTGTCACCAGCCACAGTGCAGAAGTATAGAGCACTTCAGTGTCACCAGCCACAGTACAGAAGTATAGAGCACCTCAGTGTCACCAGCCACAGTACAGAAGTATAGAGCACTTCAGTGTCATCATCCACAGTACAGAAGTATAGAGCACTTCAGTTTCACCAGCCACTGTACAGAAGTATAGAGCACCTCAGTGTCACCAGCCATAGTACAGAAGTATAGAGCACGTCAGTGTCACCATTCACAGTATTGTCAATTATCACTTATTCATTACAAATTAAAAACAAAATCAATTAACAGAAACAACACTGTAGGTTATCGTTCAGGTAAACATCCACCTGGGTAATACTATACTTCACAACAACACTCTACGTTGATCATACGCGACCTCGGTTATATGACTCCATTATATTTTTCTAATAGTACCAACTATCTATCATGTCCGTGTTTATCATCCAAATTACCGATGATGAGGTTAATACAATTTAAACTCAACTATGGAAAAATCGTGCCTACTTGATGTGGAATAATTATTGGTGTTTGATTGGGTTTTACACAGTTTGGCCGCGTCAGGCTGATGGGGACGGTGGCTATCTGTTGGCTCTGTGACGCACGCAGGTGATAAGGTACAGTACAGTACGTTCTTGTCCGGCATGCGCACGGAGAAACACGCACACACAACACACTCGCATACACCCAAGCACGCACAAGCATACACACAAACGCTACAAATGCAAGTACAACCCTGCAAAAATGCACATACAACCATGTACTGTACACAAACACCTAAATGCTCATACGACCCAAGGAACTTACCAAGTCATCACCCAGCCAGGTAATAATTCATCTCGTAAAGAGGTTCCTTGGTCATGGTTTCGTGTGTATATGAAGAAGGTTAACACTGGTGAGATGTGAATCTTTTAGAACCAAATTTTTTACATTCTCATATAGTTGCGAGTTCAGTAAAATTTACGATTTTAGTAAAAATAAAGTAAACCTTAAAATCAAATACGTCAATACTTTGCAGAACTTACGTTTAATGAAAGTTTTTTTCGTGGGGGGGGGGGGTGTTATTAACACAGTCAACTGCTGTTTTCTTCTACTTCAGATTCAGTGCGAAGTTATTGTCCATTATGTTTGTGTTGTAAGGCCGTTTATCCCGTCAGGGTGAGAGAGCTACGAGTGGTCACAAGTCATCACTAACATGTCTCCTTCACTTATTTAGTCTTACGTTTATTTATTTACTGCATATATTACTTTTATTATTATCTGTTTTACCTGAGAAAGCAGAGACTGATACCAGTTCATTTAATTATAATGTTGTTGTTGTTTTGTGTGACATTTACCAAAGGTGGTTGACAGTGGACGAGGTTGACAGTCTTAGCAAGTCTTTGGTGGTGGTAAACACACACACACACCTCACAACACTGTAGAGAAGATGAGTTTGGGAATATAATAATCTTCCTAAATGAGGAAAGTTACCAGAACGCTGTGTCAGCTTCACTTCTCGCCTTCATGACCAAATAGTCAATAACTTCATTTTGATGACGAGGAAAAATATGCAGAACACAGCTTGAAATTATTTGTGGTGACGGAGACGAAACAAAGATATTTACTTTGATGACGTATATCTAGGGTAAAGTAAAACAAAACACACATAAGAAAGGGTTTCATTTTACCAACAAATGTACTCCATTGTACAGTCCGCCATTCGTTCTTCAGTCACACAGCAGGAATATGGATGACAAGTTCCTTAACGATATTTGTATGTTGTTCACTGCTTATAATTAATTTATTAATAACAAAAACTTTTGTCTAATTCATACCGTTATTGTACTATGTAGTTATACCATGATTTGTGTTGCTTATGACGTCATTTATGTTCACAGGGAACGCCATCTATGGGTAACCTGAGACAATATCAAGGTCCCTTTAGTTTAAAACCTCGTAGCCAGAGGGCGGACAATCGGCCGTAGTTCGAAGAATGGGTTTGGGATTGAGAATAATGAAGCAGGTTACCGAATGTCTGTGTATAACTGTACATATAACCGTAGGATCAGAGGACCCAGTGTGTGGTGTGGATGAAGTAGAGAGCAAATGTTTCTTCAACTACATCTTGTTTTGACTTGGAGGAACCGATACGACAGTACATGAGCTTATGTGTGGACGTTAAACATGATAAATAACATCGTAGTTGTGATGTAACCATTTCCTTCCTCAGATCACACACCATCAACACGATCAGCCACAAGATACAAGTGCTCTGTGGCTCCTACCCGACTTGGACCAGGAGGTAAGAACATTAAGTAGCAGAGGTTGACAACATAAAATCCACTATAGAAATAAACGAATATGAAGAGGAAATTCTGTTTTATCTCGTGAATCAAATAATTTTTTTTTCACTAGTGATGAAACAAAATGTAAATGACCTGGCTAAGGTGCTGAGGATGTCCGGGGTGAGATGAACCGTATAACAGTTGGTGAGTAATACCATAGATGGCTGCAGGAAATTCTATATCTGCGCTGTTGATGCCATTTAATGATTTTCTTCTTATTTCAGTTAAGCAATGAATCCATTTTATACTTTGATGCGTCTAAGACAAGATACAGTAATTCAGGCTGTGAGTGTTGGGGGAGATAACATGATCCTGGACGCTGGACGCCTTAATGTTTGTTTACTGCGTCCTGTCTCCAGTGAAACAAATGGACGCCTCAGAGAGAGAGAGGAAAGTGCAATATCAATTTCGTCGATTATTCTCATGCTTTTAATGTTCATCTATTTCTCTTTCTCTTGTCTGATGGACAATTTATTTCAAAAACAGATCATTAATAACAGTTACAAGACACTACACACTAATGATGGTGTATGTGTTTGTTGTCTGTAATGTCCGGGGCGAGAAATATCGAGACAGTCGTTACTGAAACAACGAAAGTGAATATAGCGCATGTATTTGTTGCCTCACCTCCAGAAATCCATAAAGAATAAGTCTTAACACTGGCAGTATAGTTTTCAACTATACTGTGTGTATGTGTGTGTGTGTGTGTGTGTGCGTGTGCGCGCGCGCACACACAGGGTGGTGTAATGCGTCTAATGTGGCAGCATTATGTTGTTGTTAAGGTGCAGGCATTGCTCGCTCCCTCTCGCTTTCAGCTGCCGCCGCTGGCTAGCCCTCATGGTGAACAGGAAAGCAACTTGCACATGTCTTTCCCTGCCAGTACACAACATCCTTACTATCAAGACTCCTGTTGTGCCTCCTCGTGGCAACACACGGTAACTGGGTGCCTCGTGAGCCCAGGCTGGACCAGCAGGGGATCTCTGAGTAGCAGTGGGCACCAGAGGGACAGCGCATAGGCCGACTGGCATGTGGACACGTCCTGGTGCCAACCAACCATTTTCCTGCTGTCTTGCAGATGAACCTTGGTAGGAATAAGGCGACGGGAATAAACCCAGAACGAAAAATCTGCGGTGAAGCCCCGCATCACAGACAGATATGCTTACAAAGCTCCAATAAGGCCCCCAACGGCGATATAGGCGGAAGAGGTGACCACCGTGGGAACCCAACGACTACACCGGCAGATAAAGACAATGCCTTATGGACAGGCTACTAAGGCGAAACCCAACAAACTGGGCTGTCAGCAGTCCATTGCAACTCTTCCTTTCCCCAATCATTGCAACATTTGCACCACTGGATCGTGAAAAGGGAGAGCCAAGATGTGTGGTTACAGTCTGAGCTCCTGTCTCAATACACAAATCGACTCACGCGCAGCCATCATCCAGCTCATCATACCACTCATCATGAAAATCCCTATGCCCCAAAAGTACTAAGGCTACGGACGAGTGGCGACGGGAGGCTCTAGTCACAACTCTGCACATGAGCGGCACAGATAAGATGGTCGTTTATGAACAGGGATCTTGGCAGCAAAACTTATTCTTCCTGCTACCTCCTGGTGACCACCGGTTTCAAGACAAATGACTGCTACCTCCTGGTGACCACCACTGTGTCAGAACAAATGACTGCTGCCTCCTGGTGACCACCGCTTTCAAGACAAATGACTGCTACCTCCTGGTGACCACCGCTTTCCAGACAAATGACTGCTGCCTCCTGGTGACCACCACTGTGTCAGAACAAATGACTGCTGCCTCCTGGTGACCACCACTGTGTCAGAACAAATGACTGCTGCCTCCTGGTGACCACCACTGTGTCAGAACAAATGACTGCTACCTCCTGGTGACCACCACTGTGTCATAAAAATGACTGCTGTGGTGACCACCACTGTGTCAGAACAAATGACTGCTGCCTCCTGGTGACCACCACTGTTCAGACAAATGACTACTGCCTCCTGGTGACCACCGCTTTCAGGAACAAATGACTGCTGCCTCCTGGTGACCACCACTGTGTCAGAACAAATGACTACTGCCTCCTGGTGACCACCGCTTTCAAGACAAATGACTACTGGCTCCTGGTGACCACCACTGTGTCAGAACAAATGACTGCTGCCTCCTGGTGACCACCGCTGTGTCAGGAGAAATGACTGCTGCCTCCTGGTGACCACCGCTGTGTCAGGAGAAATGACTGCTGCCTCTTGGTGACGACCACTGTGTCAGGACAAATGACTGCTGCCTCCTGGTGATCACCATTGTGTCAAGACAAACAAAAAGTTCAGCATCTACTACAACACCACAATCAATGTTCCGGACACAAGTGACATAACAGCCACCATTATCGTTATTACCCGCCACGGCTCAATATCTCGTAAGCTCATAACCTGCCCAGTAAATTGTGGATTATGGGATTGATTTTGATTTTGCCGCTTGCAGCGGCTACTTTATTGTGCACCCCACACTCATCCTGTGAGCGGTAGCGCAAAAGGATTACAGAGTAGGGTTTACAAAGGGTCATAATAATTAACCCCCGTTGTCAGGATATTATGGCACTGAAAGTTACACAGTATTTCATTTACATTATTTGTTTAGTTCTATACATAAAGGGTAACTTATTCACAAATGCGTGAGAACAGGCGTGTGAGGCAGTATGTCTGGCCTCACACTTTGTTATTCACATTTACGTGGGAGGTATTCAAGCACATTGCGTATTTGGTTCTGTACATGAGAATTGATATAGTTACTCAGTGCAAAAAAGTGGATAAAATCTTAATATGTCGGCTATCTTGCCATTAGAGATGAAGTGTTGTGCCATTTCACACACAGTGTGCTTGGACCTGTCCCTAAAAGGTTGTATCTTCACACAGTCGAGGACGTAGTGTTCAAGCGTGTGGCCATATGTATGGCCACACACTGTACATTTAGTTTTGTTTACATCTGCTTGAGGAACATACTGGCAAAGGTTACAAGATGTTGTAACCGCTAGATTAAGGTTAGGATTATGGGAAATACATGGGTTGGGGAGGCATGATAGTGGTAAACCTCGGAGGAACACAGTTACACCACCTCAACACTTATTCATTCAAACCTGCCAATCTGCCTAAAAAATAAGACAATTTTATCACCTCTAGTCATTTTATTTTCATACATACCAAGTCTTTTTTCATTGCTTTACATTATTGTTTTTTCGTGTGTGTGTGAGTGTGTGTGTGTGTGTGTGTTTTGTACATAAGAAATTGCCATTGCAAAACACTTAAATATTTTCTTCAGTTCAAGATGAAGGTAGAGTATAATAGTGTCAGTGCATCAGACGCGTTTTAACACCCACAACCTGATCTCTTGAAGTCTATTAATCTTCGCAGTGTGTTTGTAAGTTAAATGTATAGTAACTAAACTGAGCGTATGATCAAAGGATGACACTTCTTACCAGACAAATCTCATCCAAAGGTCATATACTCCACTACATGCAGCCATATAAAGTTCTGTTACCCAATATAAGAGCAATTCATCTCTTTATTCTCACTACATAAATATACACACAGACATAAGAGTTTTTTATACCTTAGAATATTTTCTACCGTGTATTTTAACGATTTGCATTAAATTTGATGAAGAGGGGCACGCTAATTGAATTTTACCCGTACCCAGAGTGTTGATGATCGCCTGGACTTGTTACTGAAGGCCGGGTAAAATAGTCCTAACCAATGACTGTATTTTACATGACTATCGATAAACAGGTCAGGGAATTTTCGTGTCCAGCGATGGAGGACAACCAAGAAGTTCACGTCCGGTCTCAGACTCTGAGAAAGGTAAGGGGAGACAATAAAGGTAAGATATGAATGGCTAGAATCTGAATAGAGTAGAAGAGAGGAACTGGATGTAAGGAAGTGAGAAGTAAATTAATAAAAGTAACGTAGAAGTAACTCCTACTCACATGTGTCGGCTGCAAGAACTCCTTATTCACCGTGTCCTTCACTGTCCTCACTCTAATCTTATGGTATTTACAAAGTGCGCCATGCTCACTATAAGAACAATTTCTAAGGTATACTGTAAATGTATCATGTTATTATACCTAGCTCCATCATAACAGGAGGCGTTACAGTATATAACCACTCTTTTGCGGCAATTTTCCTGAGTATTGTCATAGTTCTGAGCACGCCCGGTCATACACACATATACAGGAGAACCAGCATGACAGTCATTACGTATTCGTCAACGGTCTCCAACTGACTAGCAAGCAGCAACTATTCAGCACTTCATAATGTGTGTAGTGCAGCATAGAAAAGCCAAAAGTTCTTCGGACAGGCGTGAAAACAAACATATTGTACAAAGCTAAACAAATAATGTATTGAAAATACTTTTTTTTAACATTCAATGCCAAATAACCTGCCCCTGGGGTCTGTCAGACACATCCTTTGTGACTACTCTTTAATCCTTTTGCGCTACCGCTCACAGGATGAGTATGAGGTGCACAATAAACTACCCGCAGTATGTGGCAAAATTCAAAAGCGGATCCCCGCCATTTTGACCACACACACACACACACACATACACATATAGATGATCAGGACGGATGAGCCTCGACCTGAGCCCTGACAGAACATTACAGTTGCACTATTCGTCAGGCCGCGGTAAGGAAGTATATAAGAGTCATTTGGGAAGTTATATTTATGTTCCATATAACATATTTATGGTTTATTCACCTTTCTAATGATTTTATCTAATGTGTGTGTGTATGTGTGTGTGTGTGTGTGTGTGTGTGTGTGTGTGTGTGTGTGTGTGTGCGAATTTTGAATTTGGCCACATACAGCAAATAGTTCATTGCATCCACAGTTTTGCACTCAGTAACTAAGTCAGTTCCCACGTACAGAACTAAACACACAAATGTGCCTGAATGTCCCGCACGCAGGTGTGAATAACAAAGTGTGCGGCCAGGTGTATTGTCTCACACTGCTGTACTCACGCAGGTGTGAATAACAAAGTGTGCGGCCAGGTGTATTGTCTCACACTGCTGTACTCACGCAGGTGTGAATAAGTCAACCTGTATGAATAGTAGCGGTCAAAAGAA
>NW_024715651.1:0-13200 GCF_018991925.1 Homarus americanus | reverse complement strand
CACCGCAGATGAAGTCACCACGCCAGATGAATTCACCACCCCAGATGAAGTCACCACCCCAGATGATCTCAGCACCCCAGATGAAGACACCACCCTCGATGATCTCAACACCCTCGATGATCTCAACACCCTCGATGATCTCAACACCCTCGATGATCTCAACACCCCCGATGAAGTCACCACCACCGATGACGTCACCACCCCCGATGACGTCACCACTCCCGATGACGTCACCACCTCTGATGTTCTCACCACCCCCGATGAGGTCACCACCATCAATAAAGTCACCACCCCTGTTCAAGTCACCACCCCCGATGAAGGTCCCATCTTCGTGTCGTCAAAAAATATAATCTGTAAGACCATTTTAGTACCTGAACCTTGCCGTCATATTATGGTCAAAAAATATATAAAAGAGATCACCTTCAGTGCGCGTAGGTTTCACGTTGATATTGACATCCCCCCAAAAGATCTTGACCCGAAAAAAATTTAATTGACCGGAATTTCGACAAACGTTAAACAGGTTTAACACACACTTTAAAAATTAATCAAGAAGATCTAGCAAACCGAGGCTAAAAGGAAAGACGATGGCATATTTTCATACAAAATGTTTGAAACTCCCAACATTTTGAGAAGAATTGTTATCGGTTATCAAGGACAAAATATTCGCTTTTATAGAAAGTTTTACAAAGTAGATATATTTGTGCCACATAATGAAAATAAAAAAGATCCGGTAGTGGTAAAAGGGAAAAAAAACTTAGTAAATGAAGCCGTGAAAGCCATCAGGGCCGAGGTCAAGAGAGTGTAGTGTGGTATAAACAAGGTTGACAACCGCTAGAAGGTGGACAAAAGTCACAACCGCTAGAGTGTGGACAAAAGTCACAACCGCTAGAGTGTGGACAAAAGTCACAACCGCTAGAGTGTGGACAAAAGTCACAACCGCTAGAGTGTGGACAAAAGGCCAACATTGCATGAAGTGGACGGTTAAAGAATAGTAACACATGTGATGTATGACACTGCCCATATTTTTCGTAAAAAAGGTTACGGCCATCGGGGAGAAAATATTTCCCATCTTAGATCAATTTATCAGGTTGACTTTGTAGTCCCTGAATACAATAATATAGTTGATCCGGTCCTTGTGAGAGGTAAGAAGCATCTTGTAGAGACAGCAGTCGCTGCCATAAAGGCCGAGCTTCTTGCGGAGTAGAGGTGACCTAAAGGCTTATTCCCCCACTGGGAGGTATGAAAAAACCCTCAGTAACCCGGCTAATACAGTGGGTTTATTTTATTGTTTTAATAGTGTTGCTATCACAAACAATTACATACACACTACATGTTGACTATTACACCACCACTAGTACTACATGTTGACTACACCACCACCAGTACTACATGTTGACTATAACACCACCACCAGTACTACATGTTGACTATAACACCACCACCAGTACTACATGATGACTATAACACCACCACCAGTACTATATGTTGACTATAACACCACCACCAGTACTACATGTTGACTACACCACCACCAGTACTACATGATGAATATAACACCACCACCAGTACTACATGATGACTATAACACCACCACCAGTACTACATGTTGACTATAACACCACCACCAGTACTACATGATGACTATAACACCACCACCAGTACTTCATGTTGACTATAACACCACTACCAGTACTACATGTTGACTATAACACCACCACCAGTACTACATGTTGACTATAACACCACCACCAGTACTATATGTTGACTATAACACCACCACCAGTGCTACATGTTGACTATAACACCACCACCAGTACTACATGTTGACTATAACACCACCACCAGTACTACATGTTGACTATAACACCACCACCAGTACTACATGTTGACTATAACACCACCACCAGTACTACATGTTGACTATAACACCACCACCAGTACTACAAGTTGACTATAACACAACCACCAGTACTCCATGTTGACTATAACTTTTTTCACCAGTACTACATGGTGACTATAACACCACCACCAGTACTACATGTTGACGGCGGTATAGGCAGAAGAGGTGACCAGTGCGGGAACCCAATGACGACACTGGCGGATGAAGGCAATACAAAATGGATACGCTACTAAGGCGAAATCCAACAAACTGGGCTATCGACGAGTTATTGCAACTCTCCCTCTTCCTGGATCAGGAAAAGAGAGTGCCAAGATGTGTAGTTGCCGCCTGCCCTCCTGTCTCACCATAGAAAATAATCAACTCATGCCCATCCAACATTCAGCTCATCATACTTTTCATCGTCATCTGTGCAACATCTGTGGACGGGCGGTCCTGCTGGTCTCTTATCGGCCTATCGAGTCACCTCAGAGCTCACCAACGAAGGTGACATATTTAATATCTCGTGTCATTGTATCATAGCTGGATGATCGTCATACTCAATTCCGAGTGACAGCAAAGTAGTAGTAGTCGTAGTAGTAGTAATGTGTTTGCGTGTGTGTGAGGGAGGGGGGGGGTTGGGTGTGAGAGAGGGGCTCCTATTTTGTCTTTCAAGGATATCCGTTATTGTTGCAGGTCGTACCGGTGTGACTGGTGGATGGGTTGGTATATACGAGCATGTCATCGTGTCTGAATGTATGTAGTTATCGTGGTCGTATTATATAACATGTAGTGAACTAAGCTCATATCAAATTTGAAATCGTGGTGAAAGACTATGGTATTTTGGGCACGCAGCATACTGTATAGCATAAACTAACATATCGTTGAGTTTTATAGTGGTAACATGTTAAGCTGTCGTGGTTATGATGACTTGGTTACAAAGTAGTATATTGTAAATTATAAATGATAAGCTGGGGTATCGGGTATCGTAATTATGATTGACCTTGAAGTACATTACATTATATCTGCGTCTTGTTACAGGGACGTAAGCGGTTGCTATCTTAATCAAAATCATCCGAAATCGAAATGTTTAGCTAGGCTGTGGACACTCCAGGTATCGTATGCTAGTCTACCACGAGTCGGTTGTCGCATGAAAGGGCGTGGGATTGTTGGAGTGTTATTAAGACCTTCGGGTGTGGGGGCTATCGTGGTGGTGAAGTATGCAGAGTGCATGCTTGGCCTTTGTTATGAAACACGCACGAGACGATAGTGTGGTAAAATATGCATGCTTGGCTGTCTTGGTGAGTGCTTGCGAGGCTTTCATAATAAGTACGTGCTTGGCTAGACTAGCATACATACGTGCTTGGCTAGGTTACCATAAGTACATGCTTGGCTAGACTATCATAAGTACGTGCTTGGCTAGATTATCATAAGTACATACTTGGCTAGACTATCATAAGCACGTGCTTGGCTAGGCTATCACAAGTACGTGCTTGGCTTGACTATCATAAGTACGTGCTTGGCTAGACTATCATAAGTACGTGCTTGGCTAGACTAGCATAAGTACGTGCTTGGCTAGACTATCATAAGTACATACTTGGTTAGACTATCATAAGCACGTGCTTGGCTAGGCTATCACAAGTACGTGCTTGGCTAGACTATCATAAGTACGTGCTTGGCTAGACTAGCATACGTACGTGCTTGGCTAGACTATCATAAGTACATACTTGGTTGGACTATCATAAGCACGTGCTTGGCTAGGCTATCACAAGTACGTGCTTGGCTAGACTATCATACGTACGTGCTTGGCTAGACTATCATAAGTACATACTTGGTTGGACTATCATAAGCACTTGCTTGGGTAGGCTATCATAAGTACATACTTGGCTAGACTATCATAAGCACGTGCTTGTCTAGGCTATCATAAGTACGTGCTTGGCTAGACTATCATAAGTACGTGCTTGGCTGAGCTTTCATGATAAGTAGATACTTGGCTTAGCTATCACGATAAGTAGCGTACAAGCTAAATTGAGCTATCATGATGAGAAGTACAATGTATAGTTCGGCTATCATGGTGAGGGTACTCGCTCGGTTGTCTCTTGATGGAGGTAGAGTGTGAGAGCTAAGTTTTGTCATCTAACGGCTGCAAGGTCGGAGGGTCAGAGATAAGCGTATCCTGCCGCCTGCAGAGTCTTTCACTGTTCAGTACACGAGGCTAACAACCATGGCACGTAATCCAATAAAAAAAATGCGGGAGGATTTTGTGATATTTAATACTAGTGAATGTGTTGTTAAGTATCTGTACTATATAATAAATTTATCTTCATTACATGTGCATGCATTCAGTACGAGAGTAATGGTAAATACTACAGATATAATTATAATACTATTCTTGTGAAGTTACTGTTGAGAGTTTTTTAATTTATTAAACTTAGTGAATTTGTTGTTCAGGGTGCTGCACACCCTGGCCAGCAGAGCCTGGCAAAAGATCGAACGATCGGAGCAAGAACTCCTTCAAAGACTCCCACCAGATAACAACAGCAACCATACATGGTTTCCAAAAAGTTACCAAATCTCAAAAGGTCCATTACCACCCACGATCTATAGGGCCAGGCAATAGACAACCTCCTAGACCAGCATCCGCCAGTAGGGTCGGCGGAATAAGAAAAGAGGCCCTCAAAACACCCATATATGGGATAGTTTAGGCTGTCTAGAGCCTGTGTCGACAGACAATAATTAACCCATTATTTAGGGTGTCTTAATTACCGGAGGCTCTTTTATTAGAGTGAGGGTGATTGTTGTGTAGGTGTGTGTGTGTGTGTGTGTGTCATCAGGTGTGTGTGTGTGTGTGTACACATTACACATAATACACTGTACATTGCACACAATACACTATCTACTCTACACTATGTGCATCACACACAATACACTATCTACACTACACTTTGTACACTACACACAATAAACTATCTACACTACACTTTGTACACTACACACAATACACTATCTACACTACACTATGTACATTACACACAATACACTATGTACATTACACACAATACACTATCTTCACTACACTTTGTACACTATCTACACTACACACAATACACTATCTACTCTACACACAATACACTATCTACACTACAAACAATACACTATCTACACTACACTATGTACACTACACACAATACACTATCTACACTACACACAATACACTATCTACACTACACACAATACACTACCTACTCTACACTATGTACACTACACACAATACAATATCTACACTACACTATCTACACTACACATAATACACTATCTACATTACACTATCTACACTACACACAATACAATATCTACACTACACTATCTACACTACACACAATACACTATCTACTCTAAACTATCTACACTACACACAATACACTAGCTACACTCCACACAATACAATATCTACACTACACTATCTACACTACACACAATACACTATCTACACTACACACAATACAATATCTACACTACACATAATACACTATCTACACTACACTATCTACTCGACTCTATGTACATCACACACAATACACTATCTACACTACACTGTACATCATACACAATACACTATCTACAAAACACTATGTACATCATACACAATACACTATCTACAATACACTATGTACATTATACACAATACACTACACACAATACACTACACACAATACACTATCTACACTACACACAATACACTATCTACACTACACACAATACACTATCTACACTACACTATCTACACTACACACAATACACTATCTACACTACACACAATACTCTATCTACACTACACACAATACACTATCTACTTAACACACAATACACTATCTACTCTACACTATATACACTACACACAATACACTATCTACACTACACTATGTACAATACACACAATACCCTATCTACACAACACTATCTACACTACACTATGTACACTACACACAATACACTATCTACACTACACTATCTACTCTACACTATGTACATCACACATAATACACTATCTACACTACACTATGTACACTACACACAATACACTATCTACACTACACTATCTACTCTACACTATGTACATTACACACAATACACTATCTACACTACTCTATGTACATCACACACAATACACTATCTACACTACACTATGTACACTACACACAATACACTATCTACACTACACACAATACACTATCTACTCTACACTATGTATATTACACACAATACACTATCTACACTACACTATGTACACTACACACAATACACTATCTACTCTACACTATCTACACTACACACAATACACTATCTACACTACACTATCTACACTACACACAATACACTATCTACACTACACACAATACACTATCTACACTACACTGGACATTACACATAATACACTATATACACAGTAAATTTTGCACTAACAATATAGTGTACACTACATCATTGTGTACACAATACAGTCTATACGACACAATACAATCAGCACTAAATAATACACAGTATACTACACACTTGACACCATACACTTTGATCACTACACAATAATGTCTCCATTAAACAATAACGTCAACTCTCTAACAATATTATATTTAACAGCTAAAATTTGATAGGCTTATATTTTATATTCATTAAATATTGGCCAAGAATAGTGGTGTGTATATAGTGGAGTCTCGGCCATGGGCTATAATCTGGCCAGGTGGATATGTATCCAACCTAACTAAGTTATTGGCACGCGTTAAGAGACAGGAGCAGGTCATAATTAAAACCTTTCTTAGTTATAAAACTTTCACAATGAACAAAATTTTAAAGATCTGTCAATATGCGCTTATCTCCGTTATTATTTACGGATATTTGTTGTTTATATGTTAACGATATGAAAAAAAGGTCGATAAAGAGCTCCTTGCCATAAGGGCAGAAGTACAGAGAAAAATGGCTGATTAAAAGGAACTGTACAAAATTCCTTTCGGGGGTTGGATCCTATCGGCTACGAAACCTCTCCCAACTGTTCCCTCTGTGAATGTTGCTCCCCCCACTTCAGAAAGGTGGCCGTTCCTCTGTCCACTGGCGTCCATTAAAAATAAGTAACGTTAAATTGAAGAATACAAAAAAATTGTAAATATAATCAATAAATAGGGATCTAATTTGGAGTCTATTCTGGTGATAAATAAGGGCATCGTACTGGCCTTGGGCGTGTTGGTCTCAGTCTATTATTTGTGGAAAAAAAGATGGACCCAAGATGAAGTCACCACCCCAGATGATCTCAGCACCCCCGATGATCTCAGCACCCCAGATGAAGTCACCACCCCAGATGAAGCCACCACCGCAGATGAAGTCACCACGCCAGATGAATTCACCACGCCAGATGAAGTCACCACCCGAGATGATCTCAGCACCCCAGATGAAGTCACCACCCTCGATGATCTCAACACCCCAGATGAAGTCACCACCGCAGATGAAGTTACCACGCCAGATGAATTCACCACCCCAGATGAAGTCACCACCCCAGATGATCTCAGCACCCCAGATGAAGACACCACCCTCGATGATCTCAACACCCTCGATGATCTCAACACCCCCGATGAAGTCACCACCACCGATGACGTCACCACCCCCGATGACGTCACCACTCCCGATGACGTCACCACCTCTGATGTTCTCACCACCCCCGATGAGGTCACCACCATCAATAAAGTCACCACCCCTGTTCAAGTCACCACCCCCGATGAAGGTCCCATCTTCGTGTCGTCAAAAAATATAATCTGTAAGACCATTTTAGTACCTGAACCTTGCCGTCATATTATGGTCAAAAAATATATAAAAGAGATCACCTTCAGTGCGCGTAGGTTTCACGTTGATATTGACATCCCCCCAAAAGATCTTGACCCGAAAAAAATTTAATTGACCGGAATTTCGACAAACGTTAAACAGGTTTAACACACACTTTAAAAATTAATCAAGAAGATCTAGCAAACCGAGGCTAAAAGGAAAGACGATGGCATATTTTCATACAAAATGTTTGAAACTCCCAACATTTTGAGAAGAATTGTTATCGGTTATCAAGGACAAAATATTCGCTTTTATAGAAAGTTTTACAAAGTAGATATATTTGTGCCACATAATGAAAATAAAAAAGATCCGGTAGTGGTAAAAGGGAAAAAAAACTTAGTAAATGAAGCCGTGAAAGCCATCAGGGCCGAGGTCAAGAGAGTGTAGTGTGGTATAAACAAGGTTGACAACCGCTAGAAGGTGGACAAAAGTCACAACCGCTAGAGTGTGGACAAAAGTCACAACCGCTAGAGTGTGGACAAAAGTCACAACCGCTAGAGTGTGGACAAAAGTCACAACCGCTAGAGTGTGGACAAAAGTCACAACCGCTAGAGTGTGGACAAAAGGCCAACATTGCATGAAGTGGACGGTTAAAGAATAGTAACACATGTGATGTATGACACTGCCCATATTTTTCGTAAAAAAGGTTACGGCCATCGGGGAGAAAATATTTCCCATCTTAGATCAATTTATCAGGTTGACTTTGTAGTCCCTGAATACAATAATATAGTTGATCCGGTCCTTGTGAGAGGTAAGAAGCATCTTGTAGAGACAGCAGTCGCTGCCATAAAGGCCGAGCTTCTTGCGGAGTAGAGGTGACCTAAAGGCTTATTCCCCCACTGGGAGGTATGAAAAAACCCTCAGTAACCCGGCTAATACAGTGGGTTTATTTTATTGTTTTAATAGTGTTGCTATCACAAACAATTACATACACACTACATGTTGACTATTACACCACCACTAGTACTACATGTTGACTACACCACCACCAGTACTACATGTTGACTATAACACCACCACCAGTACTACATGTTGACTATAACACCACCACCAGTACTACATGATGACTATAACACCACCACCAGTACTATGGCATTATAACACCACCACCAGTACACATATTGTACACCACACAGTACTACAGTAGATATAACACCACCACCAGTGCTACATGATGACTATAACACACCACCAGTACACTACATATTGACTATACCACCACCAGTACTACATGATGGCTATAACACCACCACCAGTACTTCATATTGACTATAACGCCACCAGTACTACATGGTGACTATAACACCTGCAGTACTACATGTTGGCTATAACACCACCACCAGTACTATATGTTGGCTATAACACCTGCCAGTGCTACATGCGGCTATAACACCACCACCAGTACTACATGTTGACTATAACACCACAGTACTACATGACTATAACACCACCACCAGTACTACATGTTGACTATAACACCACCACCAGTACTACATGTTGACTATAACACCACCACCAGTACTACATGTTGACTATAACACCACCAGTACTACATGTTGACTATAACACCACCACCAGTACTACATGTTGACGGCGGTATAGGCAGAAGAGGTGACCAGTGCGGGAACCCAATGACGACACTGGCGGATGAAGGCAATACAAAATGGATACGCTACTAAGGCGAAATCCAACAAACTGGGCTATCGACGAGTTATTGCAACTCTCCCTCTTCCTGGATCAGGAAAAGAGAGTGCCAAGATGTGTAGTTGCCGCCTGCCCTCCTGTCTCACCATAGAAAATAATCAACTCATGCCCATCCAACATTCAGCTCATCATACTTTTCATCGTCATCTGTGCAACATCTGTGGACGGGCGGTCCTGCTGGTCTCTTATCGGCCTATCGAGTCACCTCAGAGCTCACCAACGAAGGTGACATATTTAATATCTCGTGTCATTGTATCATAGCTGGATGATCGTCATACTCAATTCCGAGTGACAGCAAAGTAGTAGTAGTCGTAGTAGTAGTAATGTGTTTGCGTGTGTGTGAGGGAGGGGCTCCTATTTTGTCTTTCAAGGATATCCGTTATTGTTGCAGGTCGTACCGGTGTGACTGGTGGATGGGTTGGTATATACGAGCATGTCATCGTGTCTGAATGTATGTAGTTATCGTGGTCGTATTATATAACATGTAGTGAACTAAGCTCATATCAAATTTGAAATCGTGGTGAAAGACTATGGTATTTTGGGCACGCAGCATACTGTATAGCATAAACTAACATATCGTGGAGTTTATAGTGGTAACATGTTAAGCTGTCGTGGTTATGATGACTTGGTTACAAAGTAGTATATTGTAAATTATAAATGATAAGCTGGGGTATCGGGTATCGTAATTATGATTGACCTTGAAGTACATTACATTATATCTGCGTCTTGTTACAGGGACGTAAGCGGTTGCTATCTTAATCAAAATCATCCGAAATCGAAATGTTTAGCTAGGCTGTGGACACTCCAGGTATCGTATGCTAGTTACAGGGACGTAAGCGGTTGCTATCTTAATCAAAATCATCCGAAATCGAAATGTTTAGCTAGGCTGTGGACACTCCAGGTATCGTATGCTAGTCTACCACGAGTCGGTTGTCGCATGAAAGGGCGTGGGATTGTTGGAGTGTTATTAAGACCTTCGGGTGTGGGGGCTATCGTGGTGGTGAAGTATGCAGAGTGCATGCTTGGCCTTTGTTATGAAACACGCACGAGACGATAGTGTGGTAAAATATGCATGCTTGGCTGTCTTGGTGAGTGCTTGCGAGGCTTTCATAATAAGTACGTGCTTGGCTAGACTAGCATACGTACGTGCTTGGCTAGGTTACCATAAGTACATGCTTGGCTAGACTATCATAAGTACGTGCTTGGCTAGATTATCATAAGTACATACTTGGCTAGACTATCATAAGCACGTGCTTGGCTAGGCTATCACAAGTACGTGCTTGGCTTGACTATCATAAGTACGTGCTTGGCTAGACTATCATAAGTACGTGCTTGGCTAGACTAGCATACGTACGTGCTTGGCTAGACTATCATAAGTACATACTTGGTTAGACTATCATAAGCACGTGCTTGGCTAGGCTATCACAAGTACGTGCTTGGCTAGACTATCATAAGTACGTGCTTGACTAGACTATCATAAGTTCATACTTGGTTAGACTATCACAAGCACGTGCTTGGCTAGGCTATCACAAGTACGTGCTTGGCTAGACTATCATAAGTACGTGCTTGGCTGGACAATCATGAGTACATACTTGGCTAGACTATCATAAGCACTTGCTTGGGTAGGCTATCATAAGTACATACTTGGCTAGACTATCATAAGCACGTGCTTGTCTAGGCTATCATAAGTACGTGCTTGGCTAGACTATCATAAGTACGTGCTTGGCTGAGCTTTCATGATAAGTAGATACTTGGCTTAGCTATCACGATAAGTAGCGTACAAGCTAAATTGAGCTATCATGATGAGAAGTACAATGTATAGTTCGGCTATCATGGTGAGGGTACTCGCTCGGTTGTCTCTTGATGGAGGTAGAGTGTGAGAGCTAAGTTTTGTCATCTAACGGCTGCAAGGTCGGAGGGTCAGAGATAAGCGTATCCTGCCGCCTGCAGAGTCTTTCACTGTTCAGTACACGAGGCTAACAACCATGGCACGTAATCCAATAAAAAAAATGCGGGAGGATTTTGTGATATTTAATACTAGTGAATGTGTTGTTAAGTATCTGTACTATATAATAAATTTATCTTCATTACATGTGCATGCATTCAGTACGAGAGTAATGGTAAATACTACAGATATAATTATAATACTATTCTTGTGAAGTTACTGTTGAGAGTTTTTTAATTTATTAAACTTAGTGAATTTGTTGTTCAGGGTGCTGCACACCCTGGCCAGCAGAGCCTGGCAAATGATCGAACGATCGGAGCAAGAACTCCTTCAAAGACTCCCACCAGATAACAACAGCAACCATACATGGTTTCCAAAAAGTTACCAAATCTCAAAAGGTCCATTACCACCCACGATCTATAGGGCCAGGCAATAGACAACCTCCTAGACCAGCATCCGCCAGTAGGGTCGGCGGAATAAGAAAAGAGGCCCTCAAAACACCCATATATGGGATAGTTTAGGCTGTCTAGAGCCTGTGTCGACAGACAATAATTAACCCATTATTTAGGGTGTCTTAATTACCGGAGGCTCTTTTATTAGAGTGAGGGTGATTGTTGTGTAGGTGTGTGTGTGTGTGTGTGTGTCATCAGGTGTGTGTGTGTGTGTGTACACATTACACATAATACACTGTACATTACACACAATACACTATCTACTCTACACTATGTGCATCACACACAATACACTATCTACACTACACTTTGTACACTACACACAATAAACTATCTACACTACACTTTGTACACTACACACAATACACTATCTACACTACACTATGTACATTACACACAATACACTATGTACATTACACACAATACACTATCTTCACTACACTTTGTACACTATCTACACTACACACAATACACTATCTACTCTACACACAATACACTATCTACACTACAAACAATACACTATCTACATATATTGCACACAATACTATCTACTACACAATATATCTACAATACTACCTACTCTACACTGTCTAATATCTACACTACTATCTACCATACTATCTACATTACACTAACAACACACAATACAATATCTACACTACACTATCTACACTACACACAATACACTATCTACACTACACACAATACAATATCTACACTACACATAATACACTATCTACACTACACTATCTACTCGACTCTATGTACATCACACACAATACACTATCTACACTACACTGTACATCATACACAATACACTATCTACAAAACACTATGTACATCATACACAATACACTATCTACAATACACTATGTACATTATACACAATACACTACACACAATACACTATCTACACTACACACAATACACTATCTACACTACACACAATACACTATCTACACTACACTATCTACACTACACACAATACACTATCTACACTACACACAATACTCTATCTACACTACACACAATACACTATCTACTTAACACACAATACACTATCTACTCTACACTATATTCACTACACACAATACACTATCTACACTACACTATGTACAATACACACAATACCCTATCTACACAACACTATCTACACTACACTATGTACACTACACACAATACACTATCTACACTACACTATCTACTCTACACTATGTACATCACACATAATACACTATCTACACTACACTATGTACACTACACACAATACACTATCTACACTACACTATCTACTCTACACTATGTACATTACACACAATACACTATCTACACTACTCTATGTACATCACACACAA